>NC_086445.1:307641572-307941572 GCF_028390025.1 Pseudophryne corroboree
TTTTAGGTTTTTTGGGAAAAAACACCCGAATCCAAAACACACCCGAATCCGACAAAAAAAATTCGGTTAGGTTTTGCCAAAACGCGGTCGAACCCAAAACACGGCCGCGGAACCGAACCCAAAACCAAAACACAAAACCCGAAAAATTTCCGGCGCTCATCTCTAGTCCGCACACATCTCCAGTTCAGGCACCCAACACTTTTTGAGATTTATGTGATGCAGCTCACTGTTATCCTTTAGATAGAACCAGTAAAATGAGCGTGATATCTATGTGCAATCTACTGAACTAGTGATTACACAATCATAGACATGGACTTTATCAGTTTGACCTGCCCAAAGATTTTGGATCAATAAATTAAGTAATCTCTTTAAACTACTATGCTGAATCATTGTGTGCAGTTACTATTAAACAGAAAATGATGGCAAACTTTTAATGTCAACAGATCTTGCTGGAACTTAAACGGATTAAGTATGGGATCCCGGCAGTCAGGATCTTGGCGGTCAGGAGACCAACGCCAGAATCCCGGCAGCAAGCGCATCGAGTACCCTTACCCTTACCACGCTGTGATCGCCATGCTTCGGGCTCAGTAACAAGCTTTACTCTCCACACTATTCTATTCCCCCTCGGGTGGTGACATGAACCACCACCCTGAGGGGGAATACAGGGCTTCTTTTGGGATTCCGGCCATCAGCATTTACACGTCTGTCAGGATTGCGACATCGGGATCATGAATGTCGGGATCCCAATGGGCGGTATATTGACCGCATTCTACTTAAACAGCGATGTTTACACAGTAGGGTCTAATTTTATGAAAGACAAATACTGTAGTTAGGAGAATCGAGTGATAAAGTAAAGTGAAAGTACTAGCCAATCTCTTCGAACTGCCATGTTACAGACTGTGGAGCAGATGCATAAAGCCTGGAAAAGTGATAAAGTGGAAGGTGATAATGCACCAGCTAGTCAGCTCCTGCCAAGGTACAGGCTGGGTTTGAAAAATTAGTTTAGGAGCTGATTGGCTGGTGCGTTCTCACCTCCCACTTTATCAGTTCTCCAGGCTTAATACATCTGCCACAGTGTTTGAAAAATGACAGGAGCTGGTTGGGTGGTACTTTTAACTCTTTCCACTATATCCCTCTCTAAGGTTTAGCACATCTGCCCCTTAATCCTGAAAGAAGTAGCTCATATTTATTGCTCCAACAATTTGGGGATGTGAAACCAGGAAACTCATGTATAGTACCTTAAAGTTTTCTCATTACTCCTACAAAGAATAATATTTATGGGAACTTACTGCTATTTATTCTATTAATTTGGGTGCTGTAAAGATCTCTTATATCGCAAGGGAGGCATGAAGCAATGGGAGGCTTGTGGCAATGGTGTATTGTGTAAATGGAATTGTCACAGTAGTAGTAGAAGTATTTAATCAATATCTTTCAACACATGACAGAAGACAATGTTATGTCAATATGCAAGTATTCTTCATTGAAGCTTACTATTTTTATAATACTACATCGAAGTATATATATGTTGATTTTTTTTTATGAACATGTCATCCCAATGTAATACTGTCCTTTTAAAGATTACCATTTTTTATGGTAAATTCTCTTTAAAGGCTGGACTTCTGTCAAATGTGAAAAATACATTGATATATTTGAGCAGTATGGCCTTATCTAATACATAGTAAGTAACCGAAATACCTTTCCTAGTCTACTAAAAAATGAATTCAAAGGAATGTAATATTTTGAGCATAGAAATTCTGGATTTCTTGCAAATTTAATTGGAAGAAGGTCTGAGTATGAATAATCTTGGCAGAACTTGCAGAAAAATGACCTTGGGGTTGAAATGTTAGCTCTGTCTGTACTGTTTTAGAAGCTATTGCATTAGATCAACGTACTTGAGTGTTTATTAAAGACATGATGAAAGCTAATCCATGAAATAGAGATTTAATATTACACCGAGAACTGAAATTACTGCTGGAATCATTGAGAAAGTACATGGTGAACTACTAAACCCATATATCCCAATATTTTAAATGGAGACAAATAGGAACAATTAAGATAAGCGAAATGGAAAATGTTTGCTCAAGTTTCAGCAATATGCACATTACTCAAAAACAACCAAATATAAATTAACATAACACAGAGCTTGTTACAGAGAACTGCAAATTCAAAATGGTGCAATGTCTTGAATATTAAACATGTTTACTACAGCAATGTATTATATGCCGCCACAGTAATATTTATTAACTGTATTGACTTATAATTTGTCTTCTTTTTTTTTTAGTCAACCAGGTGCAAAACAGGGACATTATTAACTGGGATTGATTCCAAAAGACAGCAGCTGAAAAATAAGTACAGTAGCTATAGAATAAAATGCATACATTTGAGAATATCTCCCCAACCAGGGGTGTAACTAGAATGTGGGGCCCAATAGCAAGTTGCTACAGTGACCACTCCTCTCGCTTCCAAAATAAGCCAGGGGTACTGAGAGGGGGGAAGTGGCTACTCTTTACCCAGGCCCGAGCAGGTTGGAGGGGCACAGGTCAGTTGCACAATGCTATAGAGGGTCAAAGGAGGCAGTGCCCCCCCAATGCATGTTGTCCACTGCCTCTGTACTGCTATATAGAGATCACTGATCACACAATTCCGCCCTCCCTGTATCTGCCCGGTTACATAGTATTTCTTACATTTTTGGGAGTAGGTAGCTGGCTCATACTTGCTCTTGGTGGCCATGCCTTCTCCCACCAACTCTACATTTCCTGGTCACATAGTATGCTCCAGAGGGCAGTGAGCTGGAGTTTACAAGGAACCAAAATTAAAATCTGTTCAGAGGAGAAGGAAAAGACTGTTGTAACCTCCCCTACAGTATGTACAGTACATGGAGTGCAGAGCAGAACGCAATGGAGTTGCACTGTAAGGTAAGTGAGAAGGTAACATCTACCACCATAAGTCTGGGGGACCCATCTGTTTTTTGGTATGGTGCCCAAACCTTGTTATACTACTGTATTCTTCTGCATCCAAATTATAATTTTACTGCAAGTCTAGCTGCAAACATTTTTCATTTAACCTAACTTTTTCATTATACTTACATAATTAATTTCACACTATTACACAAATCTATGTACTAGCAATATGGACCCTGTCCTATCTCCATCACTGCATTAGGAACTGATGGGGCTCCCACTGCATATGACGAAGATACAGATCATCACTGATTATTATATAGCTTTACATATAACATTTTTGATTGATCACTTCATATATGCAGTCACAAAATTTTATTAAATAATTATTAAGTCAGATGAGCAGCACCCATTTTTTTCTCTAACTTTTAGTTTTTACCAAATTTTATCAGTAGGCATATAGTAGAAAGGACCCAGACTGCCTTGGTTAGGTGTTGCATACTATCTTATGTTCCAGGAATGTCCAGGAGTATACTGAATGTCAAGTAGTTCCTGGGACCAAAAGGGATGCAACAGAGTGGTATGGCTTATAAGTTTTGTATTTGAGTGTTGAGTATCATACGGCCAAACTGCACCAAGTTTATACATCTTCATCTTTAATAACAAAATCATACATTATCCTATCATAGTTTAGGCATTCAGCAAACTTTGAATATAGCATAGAAATAGGTTCCCTTTTAGTTTTTGTAAGGGGAAGAATTCTGCCTAAATATATTAATTTGTTTAGTATAGGGGGTAATTCAGAATTGATCACAGCAGCAAATTTGTTAGCAGTTGGGAAAAACCTTGGGGGTAACTCTGAGTTGATTGCAGCAGGATTTTTGTTAGCAGTTGGGCAAAACCATGTGCACTGCAGGGGGGGCAGATATAACATGTGCAGAGAGAGTTTGATTTGGGTGGGTTATTTTGTTTCTGTGCAGGGTAAATACTGGCTGCTTTATTTTGACACTGCAATTTAGATTGCAGATTGAACACACCACACCCAAATCTAACTCTCTCTGCACATGTTAAATCTGCCTCCCCTGCAGTGCACATGGTTTTGCCCAACTGCTAACAAAAATCCTGCTGCTATCAACTCAGAATTACCCCCATGTGCACTGCAGGTGTGGTAGATATAACATTTGCTGAGAGAGATAGATTTGGGTGGGTTATTTTGTTTCTGTGCAGGGTAAATAATGGTGTTTTATTTTTACACTGCAATTTAGATTCCAGTTTCAACACACCCCACCCAAATCTAACTCTCTCTGCACATGTTATATCTAACAAATTTGCTTCTGCGATCAACTCTGAATTAAACCCATGGGGGAGGTCATTCCGACCTGATCGCTGCAATCAGGTCAGAAATGTGCATGCGTATGCACCGCAATGCGCAGGCGCATTGTACGGGAACAAAGCGGATCATTGCTGGATTAACGAAGAATCCGTTCGCACAGCCGATCGCAAGGAGATTGACTGGCAGAGGGCATTTATGGGTGTCAACTGACCATTTTCTGGGAGTGTTTGGAAAAACGCAGGCATGTCCAAGCGTTTGCAGGGCGGATGTCTGATGTCAGTTCCGGGACCTGACAGGCTGAAGTGATTGCAGCGGCTGAGTTCAGAGCTACTCAGAAACTGCACAAAACTTTTTTTGTAGTGCTCGGCTGCACATGCGATCGCACGCTTGCAAAGAAAAAATACCCTCCCCTATAGGCTTTGGCATATATATAATGGGTGCAGTGTGTGCGGGGCACACGGGCTCTGAGGTCCAGGGATGCCCACCCCGCACACACTGCACCCATTTGTTTAATAGTTAACTCTCTAGAGCCCCCCATCGGAGCCATCCCTTCTCGGCAGCGCAATAGAGTCTGAACACTAGGGGGTACAAACTCTATTGCGCTTGCTGGAAACTCTTGAAACGTGGCGCAGTGGCCATTTTCCCGGAGTTTTGTGCATGCGCATTAGGAAAATCTTCAGGAAAATGGCCACAGCGCAATTTTCCTGGAGGGTTGCGCATGCACAATAGAGTCTGTGCTCAGACTCTATTGCCGCTGCGGAGAAAGACAGCACAGCCGGGCAACTCCATGGAGGTAAGTATTAAATCCTTGTGCATCATCAGAGAGGAGGGGGTCCCTGATGCAGAAGGCTGCACACGGGCCTCATCCTCTCTTAAAACGCCACTGCCTATAGGCGGTGACTATCTGTTCGCAGCACTGCAAAAAATAGCTAGCGAGCGATCAACTCGGAATGACCCCCCATAGTCTCTAAATTCAAACACTAATGTCCTCCATATATCTTAAACAAACATCATATGAATAAGATGTCTTTAATTGTAAAGCTGGTGGAAAAAAAAAACATTAAATTATGAATGCAGGCAATGTAAATTGGGCCATTATTTATCAATGAAATATTTAGAGGAACTATAGTACTGCAATTTCTAAAATAAGAAGTTGCCTTTCAAGTACATAACAATGTGAGCACTAAGCATGCGGAATGGTTCTGATATGCTGTGCTGTCACGGGTGATGCAAATGTTTACACTAAAATAAAGAAAATGCTTAGATTGTATGTGGGAGATGGGAAATTGGCTGACCCACCAGCATTTCTTGTTTGCAATGATAAAGTGACAATTTAAATATTTATGTGCCAAAGTAATTGTATATTTTTAAAAGACATGACTGTAGTCTACTATTCTATCTGAAATGTTTATTTTGTATTTACCTATGCACTTAACCTATTGCTCTCACTAATAAACAGTGGATATTGATGTTATAACCAGAATTCTACATTCTAAACAAACGCACAGCTAGTCAGCCTGAAAAGTGGATCTCATTATTTTGTCTTTTTTCCTATATTTGTTTCACATTTTAATCACAAACAAGTCATTTTAGTGATATATTTGCCAGTCAAATATATTCCATTTCATAAAATGTTAAGGCATAAACAGTAAACAGAGGTTTATTATGTATTAATACTACTGATATGTACATGTATATCATTCTGTATATAATTAATACCATTTAATTATACTGTAGACTTATTCCACTAATTTCTACAAACCTACCCTTCTCTGTATTATAGTTCCCCATTACTCCAACCTACCCATGATGTCAGTATAAAATAAATAAACAAATAATTAAGTCATTGAAAGTGATCATTGCTTCTTTTTTCCACACTGGCAAGCAGACACTGAAACTTATTAATGCATATAGGGCCTAATTCCGGTGTGGACGGAGTTGCTATCACTGCGGCAGTGATAACTCTATTACAAGTAGACGTCCCCGTCTGCAGTAGCGATCCAACCTGCATCCTAGGATCACACAATCAAGATCTAGCAGGTTGCAGCACCCATGGGGATGGTCACGCCGAGTGTTGCAGAGGCTAGGAAATCTCAGTGCAATCACAGAGATCCCTGGCCTCATTCCTCCCCCTTAACGGCAGCAACAAGCCTCAGTTTTGGGATAAGGCAGAGGCGTCACTGTGTCTGGTGACACCCGGTGCGCACTCTGCATCCTCTTGCGCATGGAAGTGCGCTTGCGGATGAAAAGGGGGTGTGGTCTAAGTCAGATGGGCGTGGCCTCATGGGGGAAGCAGGTAACATCACTCCGGGGGCAGCCTAGCATCATCCTAAGAAGCTGGGCTGCCCCCTTTGAACAGTAGATGCACAGTGTCAGTGCCTGGATTACAGGAGCCGAGTGCTGCAAGCAACTGTCACACTTCAGCACCCTGCTCCAGTGAGTGTGAGAGCAGAAGGCATTTTGGTGTCACCCCCTCTGAGGGTGACACCTGGGTGTGGGCAGCAACCTCTGCACCCACCTTCTGACGCCACTGGATAAGGGGGCTGTCGTCGCCCCCTCTCTGCCCCAAAATGGCAGCAGACTGTCAATCACTGACAGTTTTCTGCCATCTTGTTTCCTACATCGCAGGACATGTTCACGCATATGCAGAAAGGATCCAGCACATGTGCAAGGTACCGAACATGCCCATGATGTTGCAGACCCTTTGGGATCTGAATGACCCACTGAAAGCATTTAAAAAGGAATTAATGTAATCTTTGAAATAATCTGCACCTTCCAGACAATACTTCAGTGACCTATATTGCAATTTATGTCTAGCAAACTAAGGGCCCTATTTAAGCATTCAACAAACTCAGTATACCGCTGTTGTGAGTAATTCAGATCTGATCGCAGCAGCAAATTTGTTAGCAGTTGGGCAAAACCATGTGCACTGCAGGGGGGCAGATATAACATTTGCAGGGAGAGTAAAGGCCCATACACACTGGGCGATTTCGAGCTGAAAGCAGCTCACTTTTGGTGTGTTGAGCTGCTTTCAGCTCAAAACCACTCAGTGTGTATGCACAAGTGATGAGCGCTGATGCGCGCTCCCGCTTCATCACCAGCGGCCACCATTCATCTACTGGTATTACCAGTAGATGAACGGCGGGTTGAGCAGCTTTCCAGAGCATCCTGCTATTGAAAGCCGCTCACCCCCGCTGACATCACTGGGCAGGGGGAAAAAGCGCTCAGTGTGTATGCACCTTTAGATTTGGGTGGGTTATATTGTTTCTGTGCAGGGTAAATACTGGCTGCTTTATTTTTACAATGCCATTTAGATTTCAGTTTGAACACACCCCACCCAAATCTAACTCTCTCTGCACATGTTATATCTGCCACATCTGCAGTGCACATGGGGGGGTCATTCCGAGTTGTTCGCTCGTTGCCGATTTTTGCTATGCTACGATTTGTTGCTAATTGCGCATGCTTTTCAGTCGCTCTGCTGAACGGTGAATGATTGACAGGAAGTGGGTGTTTCTGGGTGGTAACTGAGCGTTTTCCGGGAGTGTGCTAAAAACACAGGCGTGTCAGGGAAAAACGCGGGAGTGTCTGGAGAAACAGGGGAGTGGCTGGCCGAACACACGGCGTGTTTGTGATGTCAAACCAGGAACTAAACGGACTGGGCTGATCACAATCTGTGAGTAGGTCTGGAGCTACTCAGAAACTGCAAATAATTATTTAGTAGCAGTTCTGCTAATCTTTCGTTTGCTATTCTGCTAAGCTAAGATACACTCCCAGAGGGCGGCGGCCTAGCGTGTGCAATGCTGCTAAAAGCAGCTAGCGAGCAAACAACTTGGAATGAGGGTCCTAGTTTTGCCCAACTGCTAACAAATTTGCTGCTGCAATCAACTCTGAATTACCCCCTTTGTCACTGTATCGCCCTCACCATTAAATATGCCTATGGTATTAAGATTGTTCATTAAATGGGGCTCAAAGTCTTGCATTTTTCCACCTACTAATATCAGTGTAATTAAGGGTTTGTAGCAGAGGCCAAGTAGAGCAGTGCATGAGAAGCATTAACAAAATATGAATATACAGCATGAAGGTTCATAGCTGTGCACTCTCCAATGCTCACACTCCTGCAGTATTTGGGCCAACACAATTTCTCAGTGGCTCTGATTACAATATATTGTACTGAACAGGCCCAGACTTAAAACCTGGCATTTGCTAGACGGGTACTGCATTGTATGTCTGTTAACATGCACTGCTCATGCACAGAAACACTATCATCCATTGTTTTCTTAAAATAGACTTGTATTGCAGCTTTGTATGTCATCCATTACTGTTTGCATTAACCTTATTAGAGGCCAATAACCCGGATGCTTAACACTAGCCAGCCATATTTTCTCCAACTGTTACCTTCTGTAACATATGTATCCCACACCTCTTAGGTTGTGTGTACATTTGGCCAAGACCAAATTTACCTCCTGTTTTATGTTACTGCATATCACTTATGTCATGTACTGTATTGAACTGCATAATCTGAACTTTAAAAGTAGTAGTAATAATAATAATAATAATAATAATAATCACTCATAATAGAGAACTGCCCAGTACATAATGACATAATGAAATCCAAAAATATACTGGTAGGTTAATTGGCTCCCAACAAAATTAACCCTAGCATGAATGCGTGTGCGTGTACATGTGATAGGGAATATAGATTGTAAGCTCCACTGGGGCAGGGACTGGTGTGAATGACCGAATATTCTCTGGTGTGAATGACCGAATATTCTCTGTAAAGCGCTGCGGAATTTGTGTGCGCTATATAAATAACTGGTAATAAATAAATAATAATAAATAAAACCTCCAAATATCATTTGGATATGTTTGCATCCTAGGTGGGTGCAGTGGGGGAGCAGGGATTCCTGCCACCCTGTGCCAACCCCCATCCCTGAATCTATGATGGAACGAGAGGGGCAGGGGACACCATCAGGAGGAAGAGTGCATGACCGGAGTATCTGCAGCACTACTGGCTGCTGGATGCTGATTCAGATGCAGGGACTGTGGGTCAGCAACGCTGCTGCTTATAGGGCACTGTACCCTGGCAATGGTACCGCTGAAACACACCTCCCGCAGACCCTCTGGATGCATATGCAATTTCATCCTCACACTGGCTAGAAGGGGTGTCACATCACTAATTTTTATAAATATTAGGTTGATTCTGGGCATTTAATTTTTTTTTTTATGTGTGTTCATTTTTTATTTCCACCTCCCATATATAATCACTATGCTCTTCCTACAGAAAAATATTACGATCATCATTTTGTACAGTTATGCACATACTGAATGAAAATATTTTCCTTCATATTGTTTTGGATAATACTTTGCTGTCATAGCCATATTAAGGTGGTGGTGGTGGGGGGGGGTGCAGGGGATACTGTACCCCATGGCCCCCGTCTGTCAGGGCCCCCTCCGAGCCAGAGCACACAAGGTCTTCCTTGCAGTAACAGAACCAGGCAGTCAGAATGTGAGGACAGCATGCAGTGCAGGCAGAGATACAAGAGTATCAGGTTTATAAGCTACAGTGCCAACGGAGCTTCCCGAACAGAGGAGAGATAGGAGGAGGGGAGAGAGATGTAAATTACTTAGTTATCCAAGCTTCTCCTCCTCTCCACCTGGGTCTTGTGTAACCTGTGTTTTAATGAGATCATTTGGGTCTAGAGAGAGAAACACATAGATAGTCCTCCTGAGTCCTGCCCCAGTGTGTAAGTAGTACAAAGGCTGCTGCTATTCTTATATGTGACAAATAAATTATAGATTTTATTTTTCTATGTGTATTTTAAGGTTATTTAAGTTGTCTTTGTTCCACTATAACAAAACTTTATAAAATAGTTGTTTCTCAATTAGATGGAGCTATAAACAGTACCCAGGCATTAATAAACTATTACAGTAGTTTAAATCTAATGTACATCATTGGTTTAGATGTAATATACACAATCCATACCTCCCAACATGACCCATTCCAGGATGGACAAAATGCTCTTTACCTGGGCTTCCCTCTTGATTTATGATTGCAATCACCTGTGTTGAAATACCATTTTTATTAATTAAATAGTTCAACACAGGTGACACCAATCATATTATCCATGAAGTCCAGGTTGAGAGCAATTTGTCCCTCTTAGAATGGGTCATTTTGGGAGGTATGCACAATGTAAAATACACCCCCCCCCCCTTCCCTGGGCCCCCCCTGTTTTAAGTGCCTCGGGTCCCTCCAAGGCTTAATCCTGTCCTGTTTGTTGTGTATAATTTTAGCAATGAACTATATTCCTATATTAATTAAGGTAAGGTTTTTTTCCCTATAACAAAAACACAGGTGATTGCACAAAATGTAAAAAAAAATCACTTCAGCTGTAAGATAAATATTAAAAACCAGAAAACAGAATATATTTCATAGAGGAAACAAGTTTATATGAAAAAGAAAATTGCAAGGGGAAAAAAGATTGCTCCTTAATTATAGGTCTCTGCAAGGTGTAATAACAGTCATTTTTGAGACTATTGTAGGTAAAATTAGAAATGGATAATTATCAACACAACATAGCTGTTTTCTTGAGAAGCAGTTGTACAGCATAAAGTAACTGCACATTGCCTGTCAAAGGGTATTCTATTTTAAGGCCATTGCAGTATATCATTCAAATAAGCCAGCTAGGGATTTTCTACACTGACAGTCTAGAGAGGAAACAGAACTTCACACAGTTAAATACATTATTGTATCCATTAAAAACCAGGATAGTTGTTTCTTATCAATGGATGTCAGGTGGCACAGATAATGGGTGCTAGTTTTGATTAAATGAAACACATACATGTGCATTTAAAATTCAGTTCTAGTTTTAATTACTATAAATATTGAAAGGAGAAATAACAATACAATTTGTATATGTTCTCAGCAACCAGACTTTCCACATTTTTAAGAGGTATCACCTTCACCTGTAATAACTTTGTTATCTCTTAGTCTACATAATTATTATTTTTTTGTCTTTTACAGGTACAGATTTCTTGTAGTAACAGATTGAAATAAATATCTATTTCTAAGTGTATTTTATGGAGAAACCAATGAAAACAAAACAATTGCTGCCTTGTGAGGACTGTATTTGCATAATTAGTGCAACACTATTCTATTATTGATGCGTGTAACTGTACATTACTGTAAAATAGCATGCCTCAAACACGATATTTATAAGTGTCGTATAGTTGGGGTAAATTTATATTGTCAGTGGTAAATTGATTTAAAATGTGACATGTCATATAATCAAATTACTGTTACACTTAAATCAATGTAGGATGCATATATGAAAGAACAAGTGTATAGCATTTAATTGTATAGTTTATCTTAACTCATCAATAAGCTAGATTTGTGCTGTGCATTTCCTGGACATTTATGGACCAAAATAAATGGAGAGATACAGAATGAGTTATACTAATAGTATCATTCTATATTTACAGTACATACATCCTCAGCTGTCATACAATAAATAAACATTATATTGTAAATAATAAATGTATACAGTAAACAGAAAAGACAGTAGACCCAGTGGTGAATTACAACTACCATTGACCCTTGGTGATGCTCAAACCATCGGTTCCCAATCCATGATGATCAAACCATTGGTCCCCAATTCATCGCTCCCCAGTCCTCTAAACAGTCATAATTCCGTAGAATACACTCCAGTTGACTTATCGTGTAGAGCAGTGGTTCCCAACTCCAATCCTCAAGTACAACAGGTCATGTTTTCAGGATTTCTGTCTGTGGAAACAGGTAGGATAATTACTGACCGAGCAAAATAAATAAATGCACCTGTGATTGATTAAAGAAATCCTGAAAACATGACCTGATGGGGGTACTGAGGATTGGAGTTGAGTTGTTGTAGAGCAAGTATTATAATGCAAACAAGTAATTGTAAAACGAAGCAAAAACATATCCAATAAGTTCATTACGGTATTCTCCATGCCAAAGCTCACTTTAATTCTATTTAAGTTCAAACTTGCACCATAGAGGTTTAAAGAGAATTATTTGTGCTTCACACTGCCCTGTACCCCTGGTAACTGACTAAAACACCCTTATTAAAATCCTCCACTGATGGTTTGGTACCAGTGTCCCCCATACACAGTGCAAGAGGCAACATACTATGATCGGTAGTATTATGCTTTTCAAACGAGTGGTTATTGCTGGCACTGGCACTGGCACTATCAAAGCATTAGCACTGCTTGAAAAGCATATGTCTGCCCTGCACAGGAGTAATGGTGGCTGCAGATCTTGTTGGAGGTGATTGAGTTCCGGTCAGGCCCCACAAAAAAGCAGGCATTGACATGAAACAAGACCTCCATGATTTGATCCATTGGTATCATTTATCTGTTCTATAGTTTTAAACATATTATTGTTACAGTGGACAATAAAGCTGCTTTGTGATGGAGTAGAGTTACTAAAATGTGAACATTTTGGCCATTGTGGTCAGAGAAAGTATTACACTTTGCATTGAGATGGTTACTGTATAGTCATTGATTTCTGCTTACATAGTGATGTCATTAAAGAACATTGTGATATGGAAAGTAAGACATAGACTGTATTGTTAATAGGAAATCATTAAGGGGTATACAGTATATGGCATTGGTGTCAGTGGGTATCAAATAAGAAACAATTTTTATCACCGCATGAAACAGATATCAGAAATTATTTTAGAAGGCAAATTTGCCAAATAAAATCTGTCTGAGACCCAGGGAAGTGGAGTAAAGCCGGTCCCAGGGAAGGGGAGTAAAGTGCTAGCTATTGCTATCACCTAATAGGACACTCCACATGCCTGGTCAAACACATAAAAGAAAGCGATCAGCGTTTAATGGAGGTATGGAGATTCAGAAGATCCCTCTTGTGAGATGTTTTCACCAAAAGGGATGAAGCAGCTAATGCCACTTAAAGATGGCATGAGTAATGGGGCCAGCTAACACACCCATCCAGGAAAGGAGGGGACCTGCATGCAGCCTCCATTGCAGGCCCCCTCCTCTCCAGCAGCAAGTAGATTCTTGCATAATGTAAGAGTCTACTGCGCCTGGTCTCTGGGAACATGGCACCTACACTTTGTTCCTGGAGACATCTCCAGTGCGCATATGCAACTCACTCAGAAATGGCCGTGGCAGACATTTTTCAAGTGATTTGTGTCGACACTGCAGGGTCACCGCCATGGGAATCCAGAGTGCTAAGTATAATATATGGGTGCAGGGTGTGCGGCGTGGTCTGTGTGCACTGCACACACTGCACCCATTATAGAAATTCCTATGTGCCCATTCAAACAGCATTGTAGACCCTATGCAAGCAATGAACTGGGGGCCCTGCCAACACATTTTGTTACCTTTCCTGCTGTCCCATGCTGTCACTCCACAGTGAATGGCTGTCAGCACTCCAGCCATCCATAATCAGCATGCTGACAGACATTTTCTGTCAGCATGGGACATGGGAGGCAGGTAGAGATGATGCCTGGCTGCTCTGCTTGTGTGTAATTCACAATCAGAATGGGCAAACAGAATTCTCTACCTGCCTCCCAAGATGCTTCCCATTCCAGCCCTTCCCTGCTCAAAGGCCCCCTACAATTGCGGGGCCCTGCGCAGCTGCCCAGTGTACTCATACATTAAGATGGCCTTGCCAACTAAGCTTTTTGGAGCTTGGTAAATTGGGCCAGAGCACAGAATAATGGGGATTGTGGTATCCGGCAGTACTTATCTCTGATATCTCCTGTATTCAACTCTTTGGGGAAACTTTTTTTTCATAGTTTTACCACCAATAAAAAGACTCCTAAGTACCCCTTACCTCTGTCAGTTACATCTTTAGATTGATGAGATGAAAATCTAGGAATGAAAGTGACTTCTATTTACCTGTGATAATGCTCTGCAGGAAAACATGGTGACAGCATAGCAATTAACCATTGTCAGGTGAGTAAATAATCAGCATAAGGTAGGATGGAAAGAAGACAAAAGACAGAACAAATAAAATATGGAAGACAACCTTTACTGATAGACAGAGGCATCTTTGTACACATATAAAATAATGGATTTATTTTATTACAGCTACATTATTTACAAGCTTTTTGTAGCTGTTCTCTTTGGGGAATATGTTTTAGTAATAGTGTATCTATATTACTTTACTGCTTGTAGTTTAATATGTTATGGCGTTTTCAATATATTTTTGTAGCTGCTATATATTTTGTGCTTTTATATACACTCACATTTCATTGCTATTTTGGGAGCATCTGTTCAATAATTATATATAGCCTAACCAGGGTAATTTATTTGGTGTGCTACATGCCACATATGGCCCATCAAAATATCTTTTTAGACCTTCCCTTCCCTTTTAAGCTATAATACAGTATATGGGTTTTACATGCACCAATGCTCATCTAAACATAGGTATCAATATAAATCAATGCACAGTACAAAGTAGTAACTAACTGTGGGGTCTATTCAGCAATAATGCTGAAATTGGCACAAATATTTTCTGCCAACATAGATACCATTACTTTAATTTTCACCAAAGTTTTCCTTGTTGTGCAGAAAAAACTTCTCTTCATCAATGCTGTCCCTGCGAAGTTGCAGACTGCCTTCTCTGTGCATGCCCCATCTCCTTACAGCATATATATATATATATATATATATATATACACTGTGCCATACCTCCCAACATTTACCTTGGAGGATGAGGGATCCTTTAGCGCGCCTGCCCAAAAAGGGCGCATGACCTCGGGGAAAGGGGCGTGGCTTTGTGGAAACGCCACAGCCGCTTGCCACGCCTCCCATTTTTATCACTGAGGGGGCATGCCCAGCGCTCTGCGAGCTGCTGGCATGCCCTCCTTCTGCCTCCTGTCAATAGTCTGCTAAGCAGAGCAGCGAGTGACAGAGCCTCCCTACTGCCCCTCCCCCCCCCCACCATGGGGTATATATATATAATTTCTAAAAATCAAAGTAGAAAAGGGTGCCTCATAGTGCCTTCACTTTACTCCCCTTCCCTGGGACCGGCTTTACTCCCCTTCTCTGGGTGCCTCATAAAAGATTTATTCAAACAGTTTCTCATACACTCCTGGATAAAACCTTGTACCGCAATCGGTGGTCTCAACCTACGTAAGCATATCACGTTCAAACAAATTGTTACATGAATCGTAACCACAAGCAGCTTACACCAATGCTGTCTGCTCCTTCACGCTAGGCCATGCCCCATCGCATTTCATCATGGTGGACTTTGTCAGACGCCGATCTTAAGGATTTAAGTGCTAAAGAGACCATGCACAGACCATTAGATTGAAGTGGTTGGTCCATGAACTCATTAACTTGTGATTGCCGCTGGAACTTGTTTTTCCACGGAGAAGAAATTGGTTTGCACACAAACTCACTCCTTCTCATATTCCTCCATCACCTGAATGGAGTTTCCATGAAGGAACGGGTCGGGGGGGAACAGTATGAATTTAAGGGTAAGAAGTGACAGAAAGAGCTATATACTATGTATGATGTATTGTACATATACATATAAATACTAGCAGTGTAATTACCGAATGAGTAGGTGAAGAGTGCATGGATTGATTGGGCGGCTGTCCCTGCAGTTTTGCGGAAGAATTAAAGACTTTACTCATATAATGCCATTTTCAGATGGCATTATGTAGGGTAAGCCCTTAAGTATTTTATTTAACTTTTTTCTGCTACCTGAATAGTAGAAAACATTAAGCGCTGTAAAATGCAATGAGTTGTTCTCTACTGTGCAATGTTGTAGGAAACCGGCATAATGGAGACGATAACTAAGGGCCTAATTCAAAACTGACCGTAGCCATGCAAAATTTTGCATGGCTACAATCAGCCACCCTGACATGCGGGGTGGACGCCCAGCACAGGGCTTGTCCGCCCCGCATGTCTGGTCCTCCCCCCACCACGCAGGTGTGATAGCATCGCACAGCAGCGATGCTAGTGCACCCGGCGAGTAAGTCCCTACCTGAGCAGCATTTTTCCCCACGTCCCGGGTCGCAGCGGCTGCGTGTGATGTCACGCAGCTGCTGCGGTCCCTCCCACCCAACGAACGCTTCTGCCTGTCAATCAGGCAGAGGCGATCGCTGCGCTGAGATGCCGATCGTATCTCTGGCATGCACATGTGCACTGCAGTTGAGACCTGATCGCCCGCTGGGCGAAAACGCACAGCAGTGATCAGATCTGAATTAGTCCCTATGTTACCTGTTCCTGCATAGCTGGGATACTTAATGTTTCCGCATGTTTTAAATAGAATTTTGCTTACTGAATAGACCCTTTTATTCCTACACCAAGCCTTACCTTCAGCTTATTCTCTGTTCGTATTATATAATTTTACATATAATGTAATGTATTGTACAGTTAACATATTTTCATTAGTGTTAAATAGTTCAGGTTGTATTTTTCAGCAAGAGACTTTTATCAGTGCGTGTGTGTTTGAATAGTGTATTGTGTGAGAGTTAATTGTGTGTATTTAGATGTACATATTACAAATATATAGTATCAATGACGCTAATTCAGATGTGGACAGAGTGGCTATTCCTGCTGCTTCCTTGGGATAGATCGCTTTATTTGTTAATGCAGCAGGAGGCGGGTGTGGTATGATATGCCGGCGGCCGGGCTCCCGGCGACCAGCATACCGGTGCCGGAAGCCCGACCGCCGGCATACCGACAGCGTGGTGAGTGCAAATGAGCTCTTGCGGGCTCGCTGCGCTCGCCTCACTTAGTTATATTCAAGCCAGATGGCCCTTCATATTTTTATTTTAGTTTCTACTCTGTAAAAATCTATTCAGAAGCGTTTGGTGCATATTACATATGATCAGAATCTGCTGTGTGTGCTTAAGTGCATGTGGGATATTGTGACAATTAGATACCAAAAACAAACCAAGAGGAGTTGAGAGCACTAATGTCATTTCAATATGTTTTCACTGATTTTAAACAAATTTACAGCTGCTAAATTATTTTTATTATCATTTTATTTGTGTGCTATTTATATGTATACACATAAAATAAGGGAAAATTGGAGACCCCTGCGGGGTCAGGCAGTAGAGCAGAGACTGTGGAGTGGATCACCCTCTTCTGTCCAGCTACACCAGTGAGACTTTTTCTGTGAAAACTTTATTGACAACCGGCCAAGTGAAACATAGCTCACTTCCTGCTTCTACATTGTGGCGAAGCAGATACAGGTGGCGATATCAGCTCTGGAGAAAACACCCAACAGTACGCGAGCTCTCCTCTTAGTAACACCACATGGCAGTGTTAAGTGACCCACACTTAACACTGCCATAGGTGTCTATGGCAGCACTAAATGACCCAGATTCAGTGCTAATATTCTAGTCTTCTGTTAGCGCTGGCAGCTGAAGGCAGATAAATCCTTATTTAGTACATATCGAGAAACAATATGTACAGAGTTTTTCTCTTTCTTAGCTGTTCAGCCCCCTTATCTCCGCTTAGCACCTGGACCCCAAAATTTTATAAATAATGCTAACTTATTTAACATGATGTATTATTTCATGTTTGAAGCGTCATATCTTATCTGTAACACTGAAATACAAAAATTACAGAGGAAACTGTGTTTTCTTAACTGCCAAAGTATTTTTAGTACAATTAAAGCACATAAAATCAATAAAAGGACTTCAAATAATTGTCATTATGTTGTATTTTCAGACAGCACTGTTAAAAATGTAATAACTGCATCAGAATCTCTAATATATTTCATAAAAATAAGCAAAGCCAAGAAGGAATACAATGAAACCACTCTGGAATACATAGGTTTTATGACTGTATATAAGGGGTTTGCATGCACAGAGGTTAAATGGCCATTTGAATTTGAAAAAGACTCTTAAGGGCGAGATTCAGTTGTTATGACATGGGCAGCCAATACGGAGCTATTCA
This sequence comes from Pseudophryne corroboree, assembly GCF_028390025.1. Lineage (NCBI taxonomy): Eukaryota > Metazoa > Chordata > Amphibia > Anura > Myobatrachidae > Pseudophryne > Pseudophryne corroboree. The sequence continues at coordinate 307,659,726 of NC_086445.1, forward strand.
ATTGAAGCTCCATTCGGGCATGGTGGTGAAGGGGAAATTTATAAAATCTTGAAGAGAGATAAAGTGGAGAGAGATAAATTACCAATGCATAAGCTTCTGTCATTTTTCAAAGACAGATTGTAAAGTGACAGTTATTAGCTGATTGGTTGGCAGGGGCAAATGCAGGATTTGTAAAAGGGTTCTCCCAGATATATGATATATATATATGCGGAGGAGGTAGATGGCTCTCAAAGGGTCTCAACAGTATCAATCACCAACCTTCATTTAGTGGTGGAGTGCCAGTCATTGTTTATATTATATATATATATATATATATATCTTAAAAGTCCTGCAAGTGCCGCTAGTAACAGTATCAGAAATGTATACACTAAGCCACAGCTCATACTAAATATCTAAATATATTATGCACACATACTGTACATAAAAATACACATATAAGCATCTACACCCACCTCCCACACATTGCTGTTGACTGCATGCCTCCCCCACCACTGCCAAGTGCCCGTCTCTTCACCGTTACCGCCACTGAAGTCCTGTAGCTCCCGCCTCTGCAGAAAGCCCCCCTCTACCACCGCTGCAGAGTATCCGCCACTGCAGAGGTCATGCAAGCTTCAGAGTGTCTGCCTCACCCGCCACTGAGTGCCAGTTGCTGCTGAGTGCCCACAGCTCCTGCAGCATACAAGTGCACATCGCTACTGAGTGCCTTCGGTTTCCCGCCTCGGTCATCATCGCTCTCTGCCTGAGGTGCCGCTGGTGGCAGAGGCATTGTGTGTGAGAAGCTGTTTCTGCCCACAATAAAAAAAAAACTTGACCCATCAGGGGGGGTTTCTGGGTAGTCAGAAACCCCCCTGCATGCACCACTGGTTGGTACTTTATCTACTTTATCTCTCTCCAAGGTTTGATACATTTGTCCACCAAAATGAGTTAGGAATCCTATCTGCAAAAATGTTGCTCTCCCACCTTCAATTTGCTCATCCACACACACCCCTTATGTTGACATTAAGGACTTGTGTACAATAAGGGGTATATTTACTAAAGTGCAGGTTTAAAGACGTGGAGATGTTGCTCATAGCAACCAATCAGATTCTACATTTCATTTATCTAGCATCTACTAGAAGATAATAGGCAGAATCTGATTGGTTGCTATGGGCAACATCTCCACTTCCAAAAATCTGCACTTTAGTAAATATACCCTTAAGTTACCTTATCCATCTCAAGTAACAAGAAGAAATGTTGGTAGTACATTAAATTGCAAAGGGAGTAAGGAACAATTATAGAAAAATACAAATATTTCCTTTGGAAAATATACGCTAATTATTTATTTGGAATATAGTATGTGAACCGGACAGTGCAAATACTGTCATTTCCCTTGGATAATCCAGCTGTACTGACCTTTTTCTTAAAATTGTTGAATGAAATGTTTTTCTTCACAATAACATCGTAAACTTTCTTTCAGCAGTAAAAGACTTTAATTGTGGCCACACTGACATCACATAAAGCATAACTTTATTGGGATCAGTCAGCTGTGATATTGGTGCCATCCTGCTGTCAAGTCTTGGTTGACCAAATAAAATAACTGTTGCTAACCTCAACAACAGATATTGCTAATGGGATGAAGGAGAACATTTAATATAATCATCTGTAAGACTGGAATATCATAGACAAATATTACTTCTGTTAACCACTTGCCTGCCAAGTAGGCAATGTCAGTTGACAATTCAAATGTCTCTTAATACACCAATGTCGACCACTATCATAGGATCTAGCAGAGCATGAACCCATCTATCTAATCTCTGGTGAATGCAGTTTATGAAACTCAAAGCACTTTCACATTCAAAGGTTGAGGAATTCCAAGCCACTCAGCTGAAATCAGAATTACACTATCAGGATTTATTCGTGTGACATGGGCTCCAGAGACAGTATAAGAGGGACTGATAGGACTCCCCTACAGCTAAAACAAATACATCTAGGAGTAAATATACTGAAGTGTGGGGGTGTTGCACATACAATAGCAACAATCAAATTCATTTTTGAGACTGTTCCAGATAAGTGATAGTCAGAATCTGATTGGTTGCCAAGACAACACCTTCACTTTTGTAAATCAGCAATTTTGTAAATTTACCCCCCAGCATTACCACTACCTAATAGCAATTTAAAGCTCCACACTGCACTAAGTCTAAGAATGGTATCTGTTGCCTACAAGAAGTTTTTTTTATGATAAGTAAAAAGTATTTAGAAGTAAAAAAATACATACACCTACAGGCATATTCAGTTGTCTGGTAAATACTGTGCAGTGAGTGGAAAGACTTTTCAATTAAAAAGCCTTTTCCCTGCATGTAAAATCAGAGTTTACCACATGTAAACTCACTGTTTACGCATAAATTGCAGAATCAATGGGTTTTCCACGCGTGTGAACCCCCAATTGTGTCATTTTCTTGTGGACTCTACCTCACAGCCCATGAAGCTGCAAAGAAAAGTACACCCTCCTAGATTCATACACAAGTAAATCCCTGCTAATTGGATTAGGCTGGCGCAATAATTAGCTGTGAGGTAAACCTTGTGACTAATTGAATATGCCCCATAAAGAGAAATGACACATTAAATAACATAAAACAATAACCTTATTGACTTCCTAAACATACTCAAGTATGTTGACACCATGGGCCAAATGTAATAGTGAAAGTTTCAGAAAGTGTGCGATTTGGTAGGGTTTTTCAGTTTCTTTTAAAGTGGCAATCATTTACACTGCAAAACCAGGCTGATCTTGCTGTGTAAATGATTACCACTTAAAATAAACCTGCAAAACCTTACCAAATCTCTCACTTTTTGAAACTCTCCCTGTATTACATTTGGCCCCTAATCATTCATTTTGTGTGGCAAATGCTTATTCTATCACTCCATAACTCCCCTAGTTTTAGAAGCCTGAAATGTATTTTTTCAGCCTTGACCTGAACCCCATCCATTTTACTATCTTTACTTTACTGCACTCTACTACTTTGTTATTTGTTGCAAACATTTTTCTGTATTTTGGACATTATTTGCACAAATAATATTTATAAAAGGGAACGGCATATACATTTCTTGGAGAAAAATATATATAGTTAAATTATGTAGACCAAGGAATAAAATAAAAGGGACAAAAACCCTCTGCATATGAAGAGGTTAAAGAAAAGATTTACAGGGTAATTGGTGCATTTGTTATCAATTTCCAAAACTGTACATTACAGTGATACTAATTATCCCATATCTTTGACAATTGAAAATATGCACTAAGCTGTATACAACCTATGTACAATTCCTTACAGGGTAAATCTGAAACGTGTCTTTCTAACTTGGGCACAGGTCAAATCAACATTTATCTTAAAAACTGGCAGAGTGCCTGTGTTCTTGGTTATGGCCAGGGAAACACTGATTGCAGCCAGTCCGGGTATCTCCCAATCTAGCGACCCTATAAATGTGTTACACATAACTCTATTTGTTGTAAGGGAGGGGTTTTGCCTGTGTTCCCCTTTAATCATTTGTGCATAGTTACTTTAGAATGTTGTGCATATTTTTACATTGTGTATGATCCAGGATAGTTACTAGTTATGGAAATGAGTAACAAACACAGCCATTAGTTCCACTCTACTAATCCTTATGTAAAACCAATTTATGTTTTCAGTTATAACGACTTCTCTTGATATGTTTTTTAATACATACAAGGCATTTTTATAATTACATAAATATTAACATATACGAAAATGTGGAGACACAACAGAACTGGGAAGCTTGCTTGTACAAGTCAACCTAAAGGAAAATAGGTCAGTATACAGAAGTGAGCAACATGAAAGGATAACATATAAAATGCTGAGATCCAGGAAAGAAATAGGTAGGCTAATTTACCCCACTTAAAAATTAGCATTGAAAAACCATCAAAGATTGCACCCTGTTGATCTACAGACTTTGGTAAATATTTTCAAAATTTAATACAATACATAAAATGGCGCAACAACTCTCTCCAATGTGTAAAAAGTACAACTCTCTACCAGCAGCTGTAAATGGTAATTTGCTATCTTGTGTATCAAGTGTACCCTGCTTGCAAACTCATTTGGGTAGGGCCATCTATGCCATCTATTTCAGTTTGTTGTACAATATGCAATTTGTTTATACCACTAGCCTTTCAATATTCACAGTTTTGTCATACAGTAAGTTGGTGCTTTATCATTAATGGATAATAATAATAATAATAATAATAATAATAATGAACAACTCATGGTTATGAGTAGGTCACTCAGTTTGGACAATGTTACTTGAAGAAAATAGCACCAGATAATTTTTAAATAATAAATATATATTTTCTTAAATACATTTTAAATAAAATACTAAAACAAAAAGGTTAACAACATAAATTTGCATATCTTAATACAGCAAAAACATATTTGCATCTAAGATCTAAGTACTTTTTAAGTGTTGTAATTTCTGCCAGTGTATGCTGGTACTAGCACTATCTCTGCATGATGTCGTCTCATTTATGCTATGCCTCTTAACTACACAGTCCTTTCATATATTCAATGTGAAGAGTTGTGACATTTGCAATGTTAATATTGAAATCAAATGTTTAAAAATCTTGTATTTCTACTCTTTAAACAGTGCATTAAAATAATTCTGTATACAAACAAAACATTATTGCCAAGTTCAATGTTTACACTTAAATCCACTTTGTAAAAGGGCTTGGTAATGTTCTTCATTTTCCTATTATCCTAAATGCGTGCTTAGCATTTAGGAGTTTGTTCAATAAGAATGTTTAAATACTGTGAATGTTTTGTGTCATTTACCTAAATAGGGTTGAAGTAATTGTTAATTTATTGTTACAAAGAAATCAGAAAGCAAATAACTTTAAATTTACATTTTAACTTTTTCATGTAGTCACAGTCATTAAAGCTATATTTTAAGATGCTCTACAATTATTTATTATATCCAAAGAGCACAATAAATATCAACAGATTGCAAGTATAGATTGATGTAACTACGTTTGATTGTTTATGGCATATCTGCACAGTAAAGTAGGTTACATTGATGTTTAACCATTTGCCTGGCATGGTCGCATCAGATGCGACCATGCGTGCAAGTGCTTTATCTGACCTGGTCACACAGTATGCGACCAGTCAGACTGTGTTAGCAGCAGCAAGGAAGGAAGACTTCCCTCAGCTGCCGCTGTCAGAGGGACCAGAAGGTACCTCAGCCTTCCAGCAACCAGACCCCAGTGTTGCCGTGCTGCCATTCATTGCTGATCAGTTAGCACGGCACGATTCCCCACCCCCAGCGGCTGCAGAAAATAGCAGCCACTGGAAAAGTGTAAATCAGCGCCCCTAAACCACCCCCAGATACCCCCTGTGTACCTGGCACCTGTTTGGGCTCTAAAAACTACAGTCGCGATGGTCGCGATGTTACCAATGTTCCGATGGTTGCGATGCTCCCGATCGATATTTCGATGTTTGAGGAAAAATAAAAATAAAAACAAATGTTGTTCTTTTTTTAACTAGAATCATTTGGGATAGGTTTAAATTCATGTTCTTCACCGACTTCACTCAAAAAAAAAACCTGACAATTTCTGAGTGTTTTTTTTTGGGGGGGGGAAATTGTCAGTTAAGTGGTTAAGGAATGTTGTAATAATATGAACATAACACAAATAACAGTGGTGATTTCTAATATGCATAATAATGTATGTATGGTTGTAATTATCCTTTCAAAAACTATTTTTCCTAATTAACAATGAAGTGATGAAATCAGGACTCACTGTATATGCATATCTTATTCACAGGAGTTAATACTTATTTTACTATAAACTGTGTAGTATTAAATTATTATTATTATTATTATTATTATTATTATTATTATTATTATCATTAATAATAATAATAATAATAATAATAATAAATCAATCAATTTATTGCATATGTATGAAAAACTTTCTTTTGACCTTCAATTGGGAAAAAAAATCCTGATTAAAAATCTGCTACTAGAGGTCAGTCTTTGATTGGTCTTTATTTAATATGATAAATACCACGCTTAAATGCTAGATTAAAAAAATATATGAAAATACTGTATTGTTACTTATGTGACAGATCATTTTTTAACACTCTACAGTCTATGTGAATGTCACATGTACCGTTGTAAACATTGTAAAATGCTATTTTTCTTTTTTTCAGTATTACTTTATGAAATAAATCTTTCTGGAGATTCTTATCTCAGGTCTCCCCATAGGCTTTAATCACATGTTTGAAGCAAAATCTTTGCAGTAAATTTATCATAGTAAAATCAAATCTGTTGTGTTTTATCTAGAATTTTCATTTTCACTATATCAACATCTATTGAGTATTTTCTACTGCCTCCTGTTTTTTGCTTACATATTATCACATAATATCTACAGTACAGTACATGTGCTTTTGTTCTTAGATTATTTCATAGAATTGTTTTAGAAAATGGTGAACTATTTCTGTGGCACATAAAGGGAGCATACTAAAGGTGCTGCATTGCCTATATTCATATATATTCAGCTTGTAAATTATTGTTAAAATACATCAGTGATGTAATTACAACATATGTAGCTACAACATCCTTTTTACATTCAATATAATGTTCTGTCCACTGTAATGGCTATTGCATAATGGACCTTAATGGCCACAACTAAAATCAAATCTTGTTAAACAGAAAGGGCCTGGTCCAGTCACACAGAAAGTGTGGGTCTCCATCTCTGGTCAAAATCGGACATATTGTCTATAAGCAGCTACACTGTCCCTGTACATCCGCTTTTGAAAGTAGATATTTTCAGTATCACTGGGCATTAGCACCATCCCTATCCTTGGTGCAAACTATCAGGGTGAAATCAGATGCACTGGACACATGCGGAGTGTGAAAAATCACAAAAACATCAACTTTGCAAACTCCTCTGAATCAGGCCTATTATTTAACCCCTTCAGTGGCATGCCCAGAAAGTTTCCGGGACCAGCTGCGCTGTGCAGACTGGCAACCTCCCTCCTCCTTACATTCCGCTCGGCCGACCTGGTGGATGATGCGATTGCGTCATGACACGATCGCGTCATTCCACAAAACTCTGCAAGCTGAGAGGAGTAAAAGGTAGGAGGGGGGGGGAGGATGTCAGTGCTGGTGGGCTAGTGCCTGCCAGCAAATTCTGCCCAGGGGATGGTCATCGGTGGATAACCTCGATGGTGTAAAACACCCTTAGTGGGTGTCAGGGGGTGGAGCTAAGCTCTGTGCCCTGACACTTTTAGAAAAAATAAATAAATTTAGCAACACTGAACCATCAATGGTGGGAAACCATCTGGTTCTCCCCATAATGGTAAAAGTATTCGACATTGGTCATAGATCATCAATGATTTTGAATCATCGATGGTTGATGGCCACTCCTAGCTACCCCTAGGCAACGAGCATTCCCTGTGGCAACGAGCATGGATCCCAGAGCAAAAAACCCCTGGCACAACCCCTGGTAATGCGCATGAAACCCCTGACAATGTGCATGAAACCCGTGGCAACGCACAAGTAAAAAAAAATTAAAACCTGCACTGGGAGGTGTGACCAAATTTGAAAAACTCACCACTGAAGGGGTTAAATGATGCAATGAAGGTGATATTTAAATGATATATCATGCCTAATCACCTTTCTAAAGTGATCCACGTTATTGCCCAAAGTAATCAGGTTTGGCTGCATAAAGGGTTGGGCGCCTCGTTATCCCGGGGGTAGCAAGCTGAAATGATCATACCATGCCCATTAGCAGAAACAGAAAGGGGTGTGGAAAGGGGTTAAAAGAATTGAATACCACCCAAAGTTATAGTCAAACCAGACAACCAGTTATTGTTGAGTTGTATATTTCCTGTATATTTAGGCACACATGAAAGGTGGTGTGGTATCTTGTCCATGCCCCTTAATGTATTACTCTTTGGGTGTGTGACTGTGAGTCACAACTCCGTTACTCATCACCCTTGGGATGAGCCCAGCACAGTGCAGATGAAGAGCAAATGCACTCATAATCCATTTGCTGCTGTGCAGTAGTGTCAGAATGCTCCCCCCAACCACCTCTGCTTGCAGGACACCGTGGCCTGTGAGTGAGACAGCAGAACCATACCCAAAAGGTGGGACTGTCCCACTGAAATCATTTTGGTTGGGAGGTTTGCTAAGGTGTTGAAAAGTTTATGTGCCTAAAGATATAGTTTAGTCCTTTCAATGTTTTAATGTTTTGATTTAGTCTACTACTATTTCTAGATTGCCATGGATAAGCGCTGTACATGATATAAACTTGTAGAGGTGATGGTTCATTACAGTACTATTCAGAGGAAAACAAATGAATGTCTTCATGTAATTCTCTTTTTTATATTGTGCTAACTGGTCTGTATCTCCCATAATGTTGACATTATTCCTCTTCAGTGTCCATGATCTCATTACACAATTTCTGCATGTTCTAGCACATAACTGCAATTTGTATTCATGATATGGTTTCCAGTGACTGCTGTAGGGGTTATTGTTAAGAGGGTAGAATCAGATATATTCAAATCTGTATTTTTTAGCACTCACAGCTTAAGTGATAAAAGTTCCAGTCCATACTGTATGTTTCCTCAGGCATTCAGCTGATTAGTATTTAATGCTTTGTAGCATGATGTGTGTAGGTTTTTTTTTTTCAATGATTGGTCTCAGAAACTAAATTTTATAGGGATCTCTTACCCATTGTGAAAGCCACATCCCCCATAACATTATGAACTACTCCAATCCACAATAACATAAAGCAGTATAACACCTTCATATCACATGTATCATTCAGGCTGAACAATACAGTGTATACATTACCTTTATTCTTTTCATCTGCCATAAATGATAATTAACATTCAGACTAATGGTGCCCTTTAGGTACAGTACATGAGTTGTCTATGAGTTGAGGTTCTTCTTTGCTAATTAGTTCCTTATCAGTAGCAGTCATACTGTATGAGCTGCAATGACTTTAATTAAGACCTTTAATTAGCAAATAAATCAGAATAGGGCTTTACAAGTATATGATCTTAAATGCCAACTGTTGAATTTGAAAATGATTTATTGGGAGACATTTACAGGTGGGAGGGGGGTATTTAGTGCAACTGATTGGTTGTAAGCCTTTAGACTGCACTAACTACCGCCCACTCCTATTCAATCATTTCTTGGCTGGTTGCTCACACACTAGCAATAGACATTTACTTCAAGGAATGTGCACAAACCATTTAATTATAAACTTCCTGTAGCATTTTAACCTAGATGAGTTCCTCAAGTAAAGAGTCACAGTTGTCAGCACAACTTACAGTCAGCATCAATATAACACTGAATTTCGCCCAAGCTTTCTTGTAGTCTAACACAGAATAGATTTTATTTATTTGTTTTACCGTGAAATTAGACTATATTGTCCTCATTTTTTTCAATATTCACATTAGAGGACTTCAGTTGAAGATATTCCTCAATACACTTATGTAGCATGCATGCATCACAAAGCATCCTTGCAAGAAATATGCCAAGAAAAAAGCCTATAATGTGTGTGGAATTATAAAATATGATTTCAGGCTTATATACACATTTGGACAGGACATATTCCAAAGTGAAGCCTCTGAGAGTGCATTTTAATACATGAACTATGAGAACAGTAATACAGAAATTCTACCACTGAGAATGGATGGAAACAAGAGGCTATAAACTGCCTTTATGTAGACAATTATTAATTTTCTTTAGTAATCCAAAATCTGCAAAAGGGATGTGAATGGCATTCAAATGTAAAGCTTCATGTGGCCCTCGAGCATCAAGGAGATTACATATATCAAGGAGTTTGAATGCTATTTGATTAACATCCAATTTACAGTACAATAATATCATCCATTTCAATTGTTACCATATGTTTAATACTTCTTGTAATGTTTTTTACTATTGTTTTTTATTATTTTGTTGTTATTTAGTAATATGACCTCCTACCAACTAAGTTAAGAGTCTCCTAATACTATTTTAAATATAACACCTGTGTTTTTAGTGGATGTTTTTTGATATTCCTCTCTCCCCCCTTCTTTTATTTATATGTAATTTTATATATATTAACCTACTATTTATAGAGGTTGTGTTAAAATAAAATATTATTAACTTTTTTTCACATCGCTATATATATATATATATATATATATATATATACTTTGGGGTGGGTGTGCATAGCTTGCATAGGGCCTGGAACGGCACCCTGCAGCCAGAAGTGCTACCGTAGATCTGCCTGGAGCGTTCAAGCTATGCTCTAGGCAGGCAGCCTGCAGCCAGTGGAGCTGCCTGGAGTATCCTTAGGAAAATAAAAAACTGTATTGTAGTTCCTGGAGTTGGCAGCTCTGCCACCGAGGGGTGACATCATGTTGTGACAGGTTTTAGGGGATGGGGTGGCACTGCAACCCTGATCCGATGCATGTGTACAGTATATTCTAGATTGTCAATCTGCTTTGTAGACTTCATAAAGCCAAATTTGCACATTAATAAGAGTTTGCCTATTAGTAAGCTGAGTAATTTCCCTGTAATATGTGATGTGTTTATGCATAAGGGGTCTGATTAATGACAGGCAAAAAGCTCTAAAATCTGTCAAAACTAAAATGTTTTCACAGGTTTTAATGATTCCACCTATTTACCAAATTATCACGGTTATTCCAGGTAAGTCTCCACCAGGGAAGAGTTATGATACTCCCCCATAAAACAAATGATGAAGCTTATTTATCATGAGAAAACAATGATCAGGGTTGTTTTAAGAGAGGAGGGGGCCCTACGCCAGCAGTAGACTTTGGCATAATGCACAAATCACTCGGAAATGGCTGCAGCGGACATTTTCTGAGTGATTTCAATCCGCAGTGCAGGGCCACCGTTGCGGGACTCTGGAGGGGTAAGTATAACATATGCGTGCAGTGTGTGCGCTGTGGGCCCTACTGGGCCCATTATATTTTTACATTTTTAAATGTTTAAATTTGTATGGAATCTGGAACTGGAAAACAAATAAGCTGTCTCACACAAGTGCGCCTTGACACCTAACTGGTTTGGCAAACGGTAAGATCAGGGGTGGCTCCAGATGTGGGGCTGCAGCACAGTCCAAAATTCAAACAGGGGAGCTACACCAGCTGCCAGTGAGTCCCGACCTGCAATGTTTGGCTGGCAGTTGGTGTAGCTCCCCTATTTGAATTTTGGACTACCCCACCTCTGGGGTCACCACTGGGTAAGAATACCATTACAGCTGCTGCCCATTGTCACTCGGGATCTAAGCACTAGTTTGCTGTCCTGATTACCTATTTTTTATTTTTTATAAATTGCTGACAATCTTTCCTGTGTGATCTTAATAAATATACTATTTTTTTTCTGTTCTATCATTTTATGTTTTCTGTTCTGTTATATGAACAAAGCAACCATTTGCTCAGAAGTACTTCTCTAGCCTATCTTGCAGCTGTGCAAAACAAGAGACATCTCCGACATCAATAGAATGTTTTATACAAACTACATGTAGATTAACACACCATGACATAATAATTAATGATACAGGAAGCTAAATAGCAAATGCTTCTTTTCCAGGGAGGCTGTACAGGCTGTAGTGTGCTTGTCAGGAGCTTTGTTCCAAGTACCCTGCTAGCCAGATGCAAGGGGTGCTTTCCACAGGCCCTGCGCTCTGTTCCCACTACAGTACTAGTTACAACCCTGGGGGTAAATTTACTAAAATGGGGGTTCTATTTATGATGGGATGTTGCCCATAGCAACCAATCAGATTCTACTTCTCATTTATCTAGCACCTTCTAGAAGATAATACCTGGAATTTGATTGGTTGCTATGGGCAACATCCCATCTTAAATAGAACTCCCATCTTAGTAAATTTACCCCCTGGTATGAGGAACTGTTAATCATGACTTTCTTTATAGCATAGCTGCAACTAGAAGCTTAGCCTCAACAATAAAATTTACTGCCATGTTTTATACATTACTTTTCATATTTTGGGGTTTATGCCTTCTTTAAACATGGACACATTGCATCTCTCCAGTCTTTGATAAACAATCATTTTGAGCTATATTTTGGAGCAATAACTTTGTTTACCAAGCTTAGAATAGCTCAAGCATTACGATCAATTATCCAAACTGCAGCTGACCAATGTTTGCATGTTAAAGATTGGCATCACTGTCAATGTACGCCCAACAAAAGACAAAAGGTTAATGGGATTTTTTTCTGACAAACAGGAACATCAATGTGCCAGAATGTACCAATGCCACTCGCATAACAATGCTCTATTTATTTTAGAATTAGATCTGTGTCTTTCTATATTAATTTTAAACAGTTTACATAATAAAACAATATCTAGTTTTATCTGCTTTGAATGGGCATTTGATATTCATAAGGATAGAAAAACACTGTATGTCTAACTCACACACAAATTAATGTTTGTTATGGTGAAGTTTGCATTGTACTGTACTCATTTACATTTTTACATTTAGGCAAAATAACATTATAAAATAAGTCCTAACATTGCTCTTGGTAACATCTTCTCAGTCATCTCTAGAAAATATGTAACTCGCCAGAAACTAATATTATAAAACTACTCTAAGAAATAAATACATATGACAGAGAGATACAATGAATGATTTAAATCTCTGCATTTTACTTGTTGTTTATACAGGAACTATCTGCCTCAATCACTTTAACTGGGAGACTGCATGCACGCTGTTGACATGCATCACTAGTTAAGGAAACAAAAGTAGAGAAGCATTTTCACATCCAATTCACATTATAGTGAAAAATGTTAAAGGCAAAAACTATGATGGATGAACATGATGCTTAAAATGCTGCAATTAAATAGGATTTGTGGATTTCCAGTACAACTGTTCTTATGGATAGACAAGAGCAATCTCCATCAGAACTGCTTTAGAAAAGAGGGCATGCAGCAGCTAAATTGCACAAAATACCTTCTAGTGTGGTATAAAATGTCCTTGTATTCTTCAGCCTTGATTCATAAATAATAGCCAAAACAAAGTGCAATTGATGTAAGGGCTTCTTTCAGCATGGGTTGTAATTGCGACTGAACGCACACTGATTGCCATTGCAAATCTGCAGAGACATCTAGCCAAACCCACAATGTCATTAGAGATTATACAACCCCATATATATAGTCCACTCCCATTGCACGCATAGCTACAAACGCAATATTGCGTGCATTCACTCAAAGCTACGAGAAAAACACAGCTCTTATACATCAATGTCAGCGCGATGTCTTGCACAATGGCCCTCATTCCGAGTTGATCGCTAGCTGCTTTCGTTCGCAGCGCAGCGATCAGGCAAAAAAATGACAAAAAGCCGATGCAGTTTTACACAAGCTCTAGCTACGCTTTTCAGTCGCACTGCTGGCCGAAGAGTGATTGACAGGAAGTGGGTGTTTCTGGGTGGTAACTGACCTTTTCAGGGAGTGTGTGAAAAAACGCAGGCGTGCCAGATAAAAACGCAGGAGTGGCTGGAAAAATGTAGGCGTGGCTGGCCAAACGCAGGGCGTGTTTGTGACGTCAAAACAGGAACTAAATAGTCTGAAGTGATCGCAAGGTAGGAGTTGGTATGCAGCTACTCTGAAACAGCACAATTTTTTTTGTAGCAGCACTGTGATCCTTTCATTCGCACTTCTGCTAAGCTAAGATACACTCCCAGAGGGCGGCGGCTTAGCGTTTGCACTGCTGCTAAAAGCAGCTAGCGAGCGAACAACTCGGAATGATGGCCAATATCAGCACAATGTCTTACACATCGATGTCAGCACAAAACTGGGATGGTTTGTTTCTTTTTCTATTCTGTCAGAATAATGCTAGGCAGGCATTAACCATACGCCTGGCATAGTTGCATCAGAGGCGACCACACCAGCAAGTGCTTTGTCTGACCTGGTCGCACAGGATGCGACCAGTCAGATAAACAGTGTTTGCAGCTGCAGGGAAAGGAAGCTTCCCGCTGCTGCTGCTCTCAGAAGGATCGGACCTACCTGCACCCTCCCCCAGTGTTTGCTGTGCTGCCAATCACTGCTGATTGGTTAGCACGGCAGGACCCTCCACCCAGTGGCTGCAGACAGTAGCAGCCGCTGGGAAGTGTAAATCAAGCCTACCCTGCATACTTGGCAGCTGTCTCTGCTGTTAAAAGGAAAGTCCCAATGTTCCCAATGTTTCTTTTTTAAATAAAATCACTTTGGATAAGGTTAAATTCATGTTCTTCACCTAATTCACTCAAAAAAATCAGACAATTTTTTAGCAGTTTTTTGGGGGGGAAATTGTCGGTTAAGTGGTTAAGAGTCACGGTGTAAACACAACAGATCAACAGATACATGTAAAATGTTAAAGTAACGTGTTGCTTACAATAGTAATAACTACACTGTGCTAAAATGAGCATAAACATGACAACAAACATACTGTACATGAAGAAAGTTTTGTAGATGTGAAAACCTAATTTATTTAATTATGCATTCAGCACACTAAACAACATTCCCTGCATCACTGTAAACACCATAGGGCTGCCTGTGATTTTGCAGTTATTAGCTTGACCATCAGAAATTTTGCTGCTCCCATCAGTACTTCCACAGTCTGAGTAGCTCTCTGCCTGTGCTGTTGATGCGTTTGCAATTCCTGCAATCTGTTTTGCATATAATGCAAATGGAACACCTACAACACACCCACTACATGCACTGCATCGCAGAAATTGCATACCCATCTCACTGACACGCCTCCACCATTCCTTTTTATCATTGCTAAATGCTGTTCGCAGATATCTAGGTACGATCACGAAAAGCTAGACTTGTTTTCTGTTTGAATGTGCATTGTGCCGACAATCGATCATTGTGCGATAACTCGCATTTGCAACTGAAGCTGAACGAGGGCCACTGGGATTTACAGTCATGGGCTACTTATCAATCATGCTAACTGAGGTGCTTACTGGAAAATTACTCCATTTATCTCTTACACAATCCAAGATAATACTTAGAATTAGTGTTAATGTCCAGATCAAAAACATCTATTGTCATATTTTAGTCTTTATTAGATATAGATATACCCACAAGTTATACCGCCCAAAATGTAAACATGCAAGATGCAAAAAAAAAAAAAAAAAATGACCCTGTCATGCCCCATAAAAATAATGTATATTTTGTTTAATGGCCTGATTTACTGCATCTTCCTCAAATTGTTGGAATAGGACAATTAGGATGAGGTGTCTTCATTGCTCCTTCCCCTCCTGCATGTGTAAAAATCTGAGTTGGAGGAAGTCAGCACCATATTTTTAGCAGACATATGGTATATGTTACAAGAGAGTGCTGCAGCTCTATAATCTATATACTTTTATATATACTGTATAATCAGGGATGGATTGGCCATTGGCCTTACTGGGACTATTTCCGGCGGCTGCTGGCCTCATGAACAACAATGTAGGTGGTATTTGGCTGCATTGGCTGGATGTGGTGGGGGAAGGAGGGGTGATGTCCCGCATTTGTAAGAATTTAAAGTGTCTGCTATTATCTCTCCCCATGTTGGTGACATTCAGCATCACAGCCTATTGCCTAGGGCAGGCCTGGCCAACCTGTGGCTCTCCAAATGTTGTGAAACTACACATCCCAGCATGCCCTGCCACAGTTTTAGCATTACTTAATAGCAAAACTGTGGCAAAGCACAGCTTTCTCTGTCCGCTGACAAAGAAAGCCGTGCTGGGACCTGGCCAGTGTAATCAGCTATGTGTGTCCAACACAAGCTGATCACTGTGAAAAAAAAAGAAACCTTTAGAAATAATATAAAAAATAATTTCCAGACCCAGCTTTGGTGAGGGCTGCCAGTTATCGGTCCTCCTGTGCTGTTGTGTGACCCCCAGTGCAGTAAAGTGATGCTGTAAATTGGCAGCTCATTTTACAGAACCGGGGAGGTCATAGCAAGGAGAGGAACCGAAGACCAGCCGCCCTCCGTTCACTGGACCCTGGCCTATGAGCAGTGGGGGGGGGGGGTAGTTGCAACAGGAACAGAGACCTGGTGGTAGCAGAGATGTCGGTGCAGGCGCATGTGCAGCACATACCCCGATATGTCTGCGGTATGACATCACAGGGACAGAGCTTTCTCACAAGCTCTGTCCCTGCATGCAATTATTAATACTTCCATGCAATTAAATCAATAATCACATTATGAATTGGGCCAATTTTATCACCACACATCCGTATCCTCAGATGCTGATTGTGATAAATCGGCCTCTAAGCGAGCTAGTTATGGGTATTGGCTATTACTTGAGGGTGTAGGAGTTAATATTCTTAATGTTTTGATAAGTATGAAGGGGTTCTTCTAATGAGACTGAGTAAGGTAATTAAGGGCTTAATAAATATAAATGAAACACATTTATGATGTGGGGCTTATTTATAATGGCAATCAAGAACATAAAGTATACAAACGGGTTAATTATATTGAATGGGGTCATAACAGTGATACTGTAGGAGTTAATGATTTTTTGAGGAGAGGTTTATTATTGATGCTGCCAGTATTGTTTATAGGCCCCTACAATTCCTGCTGTTATTGTGACTCTGTCTTCCATTTGTTGCAATGTTCTCGTCTACCACTAGTGTGGCTACAGATGTCACCAACTTTTGTGTTGGTTCCTCTATCAAGCTACCGTGGTATCACATTAAAGTGAATTGACAATTATGTTTCTATATCACAAATAAGAGTTTAGTAGCAGATAAGAGAAAATTGTGGGTGCTCATAAGGCGTACATGCTTCAGAAAGTGTGACATTTCTGCATGTATATATGCTCTAAATTCAGAGTTGTATGTTATGCAGATATTTTGGCTATTGCATGATTATCGGCAGGCTGCGTATGCACTGCCATCACATTGTGCATGTACAAAAGTGATTTTGCAATTCCACTCACGGTGAGTATTTCTTTGCAGAGTGATTGACAGGAAGGGACCATTGAGGGTGGTAATGGGGGGTGTCAGCAAAAATGCAGGTATGTCATGGCCATTTTTGGGGCGTGTATCTGATGTCAGCTGCGATCATGTATGCAGAGAAACAAGGCACCCACATCGTTACTGCCACGGCCAGTCTTCGTTGCCATTCGAGCAGTTGATATTCCCCATTGCGTGTAGGCTGTGAATGTGTTTGCGATTGCTTAGGTGGGCGGCAGCTTCATATGCTAACATTAGCAGTTCCGCAGCCTAGAAAATCGCAACTGCATTAGCGTACAACTCTGAATTTGGCTCTATGTTCCTACTCAATACCACTGCGGGTGTGCTGTTTTCACATTTCTGTGTGTGGGAAATATTCAGCATTCACAAATTCTGTTTGACACAGCTTTAAGGCTACTGCCAGTCTAAAACTCTGGCAGTCATATGTGGGTATCTATTAAATACAAAATAAAATATACATAAATTTTGAGTGCACTGTTGTGCTATCCTGACTGTACATTGCAGAAAGGTAAGATGAAAATGGATACTATGGCTGTTACAGGACAATAAGCTCAAACTGCAAAGCACAGCACCACAATCATGTTTAATGTGACACCCTCGTTCTTTCTCAGAAATACAATTTAGCACCGTATATCATCAACTTACATATTGTCAGTGGTAAACCTGCATGCTCTTTACAGGAGAAAATAAGAAAATATATTTCAGAGCCATAATATTCATTTTCTACTTTTCTTGTAATTGTAACTGCACAAATATATCATCCATGCAATAATATATTGCACGTGCAACAGACATTGAAACTGAGCTCAATGAAATCTCCAATTTCAATCTAAATCTTACAAAATGTATGAGAGATTACAATGCATTTCCAGGGTTCACATTCACTTGCTTAACCACTGATTGTTTGAGTGTGGTTGTTAAGGAATATATATATCTAAAGGATTTTATCTGGCCTGAACTTACTTCCTTGGATATTTATAAATATAAAGTGACAGGCCAATACATGTTTCAGCACTAGCTCCAGTGCTTGTCTGAAAGCATAAACCCTAAATCTGGATTGCCATCTTGACCCAAAAAAACAAAAGCAAAATGATAAAATATTGCAGTGTCTGAAGCTGAAAACAGCATAGTCTATTGCACATTTCACTGAAAGGAATAAATCTAACTATACCTAAGACTTGTGAACCTTTTCTTGGAATAAAGCTGGTTAGTGCACGCATCATGAAAAACATTGCAAATTGAACATATATCACACATTTTACAAGCTTTCACATGGACACAAACAACCCTTATAGTAAAAAACAATAGACAATATACCAGTATAGTAGAAGTGTCAACCAAGTATCAAATACTTGTGTTAGGCAGACAAAAGTAGATATTTTATGACCACAACAGCCTTATTAACTGCGGATCAATGGGGAAAATGTAATAAGGCTTCATTTCAGAAACTATTCAATTAATCAGCATTTTCCATGTGTGGTAGACCATGGGTTGAAATACACTAACCCATAGATTCCAAACAAAGTGCTGGAATCTATGTGTTTCCTGCACGTTAAATGCAGTCTGCATTTTAATTTGGATTTTTCCTTGCAACACTTGAAACTGCAAGGAGCAATCCTGCCTCTGGGGACAAGCACCCGGGGTTCCCTTTAGCCTAATAGAATCTCCTCCAACAAATGTGATACAATTTTGTCTTTAAAAAAAGGAACACAATTGAAAATTACTTGTAACATAAATTTTCTCTCAGTATCAATACAATTTTAAAAATACATCCAAATCAGTGTTTTTGGTTTAGCTCATAATGGAAATCAACATTAAGACCTGCTAGATTACATATAGGGTTTCTGCTCTATGCATTATGCAAAATTGCAAATATCTACCAGCTATTATCAACATTCTCTGCAAATTGTGTGATTTAGAAACAAGAGTTAAACTCTAATGAGAGCTACAACATGAATGTCTGTATTGGGAGGCTGCTGTGTAACTCTGCTAAATGCTATTTGTCTTTATAACTATAATTTCCAGATATTTTGTCATAGAGAGAGTAGTGTCTAAATCTGCGCATACACTTTAAGATTAACTGTCCAACTATCCAACTAGTTGGCTGGGTGGAAAGAAAATCTAGTAATGTACAGTAACAGAGCAAATAATATTTGCTCCCAAACACCGGGAAACAGACAAACTGACTGTTTTCCAGTGATTGGACGCAAATGCTTGATTGTCATTTGCTCTCATACATTACTGGATTTTCCTTCCAACCAGCCAACCAGTTGGATCGTTGGAGAGATAATCCAAATGTGTATGGCCATTTTAACACTCCTCAAAAGATTGCTTAGCTTGTAAAAGAGCACTAACTCCCTACTAGGTTATTATAGCCCGATCAGAAACAAGCAAAGAGGGTAATAATGATTTAAGGAGACGGAAGGCAAAATTTATAAGGTCCACATAATCTCTTCACCTTTCCACACAACACAGCTCAGTGACAGTAGAGTTTGTTAGTCAAGTACTGACATGAAAACTGATCCAAAAAGGGTTTGCATTTCAGGAACTTTGCACTTATGCTGCCTGTTATGTAGAAGGATACACAGTAAAATGGTGCAGAAAGACCTAGGCAAATATTTATGGGCACGCAAAGAGCCCATATGCCTTTAGCATTATGAGCCTTGATTTCAATATACTCCTTATGCTTCCAGACCACACAGCAGCAACATGGGCTGCTATGGCTGTTGTTATGCTCCTGGATACAACTCACATTAGCCTGAAATAAGTATTATTGTGCTTAATTGAAAAAGGTAAGCCTATTGATGGCTGTGCATTTTTTTTTATCATCAATATAAATTCTGGACAAACTGCTTCACATCCTGACTCTTAGATCATAATACCAGGGCCGTAACTATGTGTGTGCCAGGTGGGCCTGGCACACAGCGCAGTTGCCCTGAGGGCGCAACGGCCAGCGGCATGTAATGAGTCAAATTGACTCATTACATGCCGCCTCTGGAGAGAAGAGAGTAGCGCCGGGTCAGTGTTCGCCAATACGTGCTATGATATAACGAGTAATTGTAATTGCCGCTGGGTCCCTCAGGACGCGCTCTGACCAATCAGCAGCGCTGTCCTGTACCGTCAATCAGTTCTGCTCTCCAACTGCAGAGGAAGGGGAGGAGACCATGGAGCATGTGATCTCCCTCCCTTCTCTTCCCTCTCCCTCCGCTCCGCACGGGACCCGGCCGGATTTACTTGGGGGCTGTGGCGCCAGCCGTCTATACTTATACAGGGACCGCGCTGGTCATAACATAAACTGAGGTAACCCCCGGCTCCTCGGGCACATGTCTTCTGGCGCGCTGCCGTTGCCGTGACAGTGTCCTAGCAGCCGCTGGGAGAGGAAGGAGCCCGGTCCTCATGGTGTAACTGCTCTCCTGGGCCTGGCGGATTACCTGATCAGCAGGGGCACCTGCTGTGTAGTAGATGATCGTCTTTCAGCGCAGCAGCTCATCTGGGCCGGAGATGAACTCACTAGCAAGTAAGTGACCCTGTCCCCTCTGCTCAATGAGGGGACGCTCCTGTCTGTCTGCTAAGACTGTTCCACTAGGGGGTGTGAGGGGACCAAAAGTCCAAGCATGACGTGTGAGGGGACCAAAAGTCCCAGCATGACCTGCTAGGGGGTGTGAGGGGACCAAAAGTCTCAGCATGATGTCCCAACAGGGGTGATTGGACCATAAGTCCCATCACAACGTACCATGGGACCATAAGTCCCAGCATTATATGCAGGCCTCGTGATGATACAATAAATGTCAGCCTCTGGAACTTTTAGGTTCAGATGTGAAGTCATTGGTTGCCTACTAATGGGTATATGCCAATCTTCTCCCAATATAAGCCGTGTAACTCTTTATTTTGTTTAATCTCTTATCAGCGTATTCCTACATGTGTATGTGTATAAGTGCTCTACCTGGTGTAGTGGCGCTAGTGTGCAGCGTAATTTGAATAATGGAGACTACTGTGCACCGTAGTATGAATTAATATTATTTTGTGGCCACTCCCCTTCCCCATGAAGCCACGCCCCTATATATTTTTTGCGCGCCTGCGGCGCGCACTGCTCCTATCTTGCATATGGGTGGGGGGCACCAATGCCGTTTCTTGCACACAGCGCTACAATGCCTAGTTACGGCACTGCATAATACTACAATCTGCAAATTATTATTATTATTATTATTATTATTATTATTATTATCTGCCTCATGTCATTTACATGTGTGTTAAACATATTGGAATGTAGTTTTATGTTTTCAATATTTTTTATATATTTAAATCCGCATAGATTCTGCAGTCTCTCTATGTACTGTAACGTCAGAGAAGGCAAAGAGAATATTAAAGCCCTAACTACTGTAGTACTTTTTTTATGCAATTGAAACAGATAACTTGGATTGTGGATACGTTAAAATTTGCAGAATGCGGTATATATGAAACAGAAGGAAGAATATTATATTCTGTTCATTTATAAGCATTTTCTTGGAATCCCTCTGAAGAGAATGTAGAGGTACTTTAGGAGCATGTAAGAAGTATAGCTGAAGTGCTTGAAACATTTGAAAAATAAGCTTGCCTGGACATACCCTCAATGATCTTATTATCTTGCTTCTAACTGGTTATCACCTTTACCTAAGAAAAATGGCAAATAAGAAAGGATTCTCTGCATGCAGTAGATCCATAGGTCCTGTAGTGTACAAAAGAAGGAGAAAAAACACCCACATAATATAAGAATCAGGCCTAGCACACTACATAACTCGGAAACATTGCTAGAATATTTTTCTCTCTACTGTTCAAAAATAAAAAGTACATACCATCACTAAATGTGGACTTGAGCTGCTGCTAAGCTTTTATTGTTTTGGCATATTAATTATGGACATATCGCACCAGGGAGGCAGGGACTACAGCACAAAATATTTTGAGCAGTATGCAAAATGTTGGAGTCCCCATCGACTGTACTTAATTAAGCTATAGGTATCTGAGACAGGGATAGCTAATTTTCATATGCAGATCTGAATATGCCAATGCTTCCATATTGTGTGTCGTATATGCTATAAAGTGCAACATACATTGAGCGGATCAATATAAATGAACCTACATGTACTGTACATACATTTAAAAAAAAATATTTTAAGAGTATATTGGTAGCCCTTATGTTAAATGAATAATAACAACTGGAGGCACAACCCTTTTGCTAAACACATTCTTCTGAAAATTAGTGTGGCTCCATCGCTCTTCTTCATTTAAAGAAAAGGAAATACTAAATGGTAGTGTTAGAGGTATGATCTCATTACTGATCTGAATCTTTTTTTAGCAAATTACTTTACAACACACTTTCAATTATATTAATAGAGATTTAATTCTACTGTGATACCAAAAATGTATTTATTCCAAATGCACATGTACAGTACATTGTGTCCTAAATAGCACTTATTAGGTGAAAAGAACAGTGTTAGTTTAACATTGTTTGACAATTAAAAATATATTAACACATTTGAAATGTTTAAAATCATTGTACCTGCCAGAAGCAATCCTATTTTAACTCCTTATTTCTTTGCATGTGTGCTGGTAATGAATGTGCTGGTAGTAAATATCAATCTTTTAGGTAATTCTAATATCAATTATCTTTTGTGCAGACATTCTTAACATCTGGTTCAGAACCTTCACAGAGTTTTTGGGCTCCAATAATTGTCAGACAGGTACAAATATTGTATTGTAGACTACCGCCATTAGGGTCCTAGAAACATCTTTTAGGGTTCTTGAATAAATGCTGACACTTGAGGTCCCAGAACAATGGTATGCTGATACTTAGGGGCTCTCTCTCTCTCTCTCTGCTTTAATTAGTAGATCACAGCTAGGATAAAAGAGCTACTGGGTCATCCATTGTTTTAAGATTATTACCATGGCTGAACATACAGTACTGTAGGAAGTCATGGAGCTCTAATATGACAAAATAATTTTCTGAAATGTAGGAGATCCAAAACCCAAGCATTTTAGAAAGGTATTAAAAGATTATGGATCAACAGATCTACAGTTAGAAGGTCTACAATCATTAGATCGACACCATATGGTCGACAGTGAAAAGGTTGACATAGACAAAAGGTATTAAAGGAAAAGGAAAAAAGTACACAGGAAAAGGTTGACAGGTACAAAATGTCGATGTATAAAAAGGTCGACATGGGAAATGGTCGACATGGGAAAAGGTCAACACAACATTTTTGCATTTTTTTGGTGTCATTTTCACCATCTCAACATGTGGACCTCCAATTAGTGTACCATGTCCCCTCAAATGGCTCGCTTCGCTCACCATGCTTAAGGCAAGGTGCCTCGCTCTGCTACCACTGCACTCGGCACAGGTTACTATTCCCAGTTGTAATCCACGTGAATGGTAAAGTATGAAAAAGTTTAAAAAAAAACCTTTTCGACCTTTTGACCATGTAAACCCAATGCATGTTGACCATATGGTGTTAATCTAGTGACTGTATAACTAGACACTGTAGATCTATTGACCACATACCATATTAAAAGTAATTTAGCCTAATAAATCTGTGTTTTTAGTTAAATTATTAATACAGAAATAATTTTTGCATTCTAGGAATCAATCACAGTTTATTACATTGTATCTTTTCAATATGTAATACTTGACATGGAAATTTGGCCTACCATGACAGTCCACTAAGTGTGCAGTGATGACTGTGGCTGTGAACTATACGTGCAATGGTGCTTTGTAGTATCTTTCTCTCCTCTGCCCCATCATCTCGAAGTTGCTTGCAACATGGTTGGGGCAGCTTGTATTGAAATATGTCCCTCAGATGGATAATACAATACAGATAATGAAACAAAAAATCTGCTTTAAAGTC
The DNA here is from genome assembly GCF_028390025.1 of Pseudophryne corroboree. NCBI lineage: Eukaryota > Metazoa > Chordata > Amphibia > Anura > Myobatrachidae > Pseudophryne > Pseudophryne corroboree. The sequence goes on from NC_086445.1 coordinate 307,683,564, forward strand.
GAATATGATGGGCCAGACAGTGTTTAAACTTCAGAACAGTGTCTATTGCCATATATCAGAGTCTAACAGAATCAGGTCATATTTGAAGCTAGGCATGGCTTCATCGCAGTGGCGTTTTGCCAAATGAGGAGGCCTGTGTGCAAGTTCTTATGCGGCCTTCATCGCCGACACAATGGAGCAGACAGAAGTGCAGAAGTTGCCAAGGACTCTGGCACAGTGTACAGCTACAAAAATATTGCGGGTGCAAGTTAGCGTGTCAACAGCCGCACTTTACGGCAGCCTGAACTTGCTCACAACTGCTTGCAGCGTCATTAGGGTGCGAGCAAAACTGTGCATATTCAAGCTCAGAGGGGGTCGCAAGGGGTGCGAGATGCAGTGCTATTGCTGGCATATTAACACTGCAACAAAGGCAACTCTCACACCTTTTGTAGCTACTTGAATTGACCCCTAAATGTGTTTGACGATGGAAATATAGTTTCAGTGTGAGATTGGATAATTCCTTAACGTGCTTTCCGAGATGTGCATTTGAATTGGTATAAGAGAGTCTTTAAGGGTTATTATTCACAGTGATTCAGTGATTTAATGCATCAGTAGTACTGTTATGATGTAAAGGAATCTGATTGATACTGCAAGGTTTACAAGTACACCGAAATTTGAAAAGCACATAAATAAAGATAATAAAAGTATTGCAGTATATAGATCAGTAAACCACACATTAGTGAACTAAGACTTTACAGTAACATTGGTAATTCCAACAAAGCAGCTTCTGTATTGTGCATAGTGGCCCTCATTCCGAGTTGATCGCTCGCAAGGCGAATTTAGCAGAGTTGCTCACGCTAAGCCTACGCCTACTGGGAGTGTATCTTAGCTTATTAAAATTGCGACCGATGTATTCGCAATATTGCGATTACAAACTACTTAGCAGTTTCAGAGTAGCTTCAGACTTACTCGGCATCTGCGTTCAGTTCAGTGCTTGTCGTTCCTGGTTTGACGTCATAAACACACCCAGCGTTCGCCCAGACACTCCCCCGTTTCTCCGGCCACTCCTGCGTTTTTTCCGGAAACGGTAGCGTTTTTATCCACACGCCCCGAAAACGCCGTGTTTCCGCCCAGTAACACCCATTTCCTGTCAATCACATTACGTTCGCCAGAGCGAAGAAAAAGCCGTGAGTAAAAATACTATCTTCATTGTAAAATTACTTGGCGCAGTCGCAGTGCGAATATTGCGCATGCGTAGTAAGCGGAATTTCACTGCGATGCGAAGAAAATTACCGAGCGAACGACTCGGAATGAGGGCCAGTGTTTCTACATTTGGTGCAAAGCTTCAACTACTATGTGTTTGTGTGTGTGTGTGTGTGTGTGTGTGTGTGTGTGTGTGTGTGTACATCTCTCTCTCTCTCTTTCTCTCTCTCTCTCTATATATATATGATATTTTTTCAGGAAATTCAATTAATGCGTGCTTGTTTTTTTTGCGGAACAGTTTACACCTTTCCGTGCGAAAAACACATGAACATTCCGGATCCATGTGTTTTCATTATTGCGGCCACAAAAATGTTCACTTTCACTGCCTACGGGCAGGGGAAATAATGTCCCCGGTAGTGCCGGCTATTGAGGATAATTGAATTTCCAACCGGTGATAAATTAACCATGGTAATTTACCACAGCTCATTGAATTCCCCATTAGTATTCTTCCTTGAATTTATATTCCATCCTAACCACATAAAGCTGTGTTTCCAAACTCTATCCTCACACACCCACTTTCAGTTCATATTTTAAAGATATCCAAGCTTTAGCACAAGTTACTTAATTGGTACTTTTGACATTTTAAATTAACCATTTGTGTTCAAGCATAATATCCTCAAAATCTGGAATGTAAAGGTACCGAGTTTGGGAAACACTAACGTAAAGTGTAACATACGGTTCTGAAAAGACCAGTTTAAAAAATCAGCTTTTGATAAAGATACTTCTCATTGCATACTTGTAGCCTGATTTAAGGCCTAATTCAGACCTGATCGCTGTGCTGCAAATTTGCAGAAGTCTGCAATCAGATAGTCACCGCCCAGGGAGAGTGAAAACCCGCCCCGTGCAATTGTGCGAATGCATGTGTACGCCGTGCAAAAATTCCGCCAGACAGCGGACAGCTTGAAATCCGTTCGCAACTCAATCACTATCTAATGATTATTCCAGTCTGTGCGTAGCACTGGACTTACTCATACAGTGCAATACAAAAAGGCTATTCGGGGCTGGAGCTGACGTCACACACCCTACCAGAAAACGTTTGGGAATGCCTGCATTTTTCCTGACACTCCGAAAAAGCGGGCAGTTACCACCCCCAAACACCCCTTTCCTGCCAATCACCTTGCGAACACCTAGCGATTGACATTTCCGCACCATCCTATCACTGTTTGGCGCTGCGCGCGCATTGTGGTGCGCATGCACAGTCATTCGATAATCGGCCTCTGTGCGAATTCGCACAACAGTGATCAGGTCTGAATAAGGCCCATAGAATGAACCCCATATTTGGCAAGTCACGCAGGTGCACTACAAGTATGTGCATGACTTATCTTTAGGTTTATCTTTGATTATAGAAAGAAATGCATAATTTAGTTGTCAATTCAGGGTTTTTTTTTGTGTTGATAATGTGACAGAAATTCTGCAAAACATACAATTTATAAATAGACAATTTTGCAACAACACTACCAATATAAAGTTTATTTTGAATGAAAAAGTACATTATAATACACTGATGTATAGTTACATACAGATATATTCATATTACATAGAGTTTAGAGCCCAGTAATTATTGGACCAATATGCTGTACAATAGCACCAGTGACTATCAATTTAAAGTTTAATAAAGTAAATCACATTATCCTAAAATATCTTGACTATAATATAAGTGCTGCAGTATGATAAAGCTGTATTACCACCCAAGTGGCAGAAGACAACAAGTTTGCCACTGTAAAATAGATGCAGAGAGGGAGGACAATAAAAAAATAAAATCAGTGGTTCATCTCATCCCCCACACCCAAGCATCACACAGCACCGGTTCTTAGCTGGGTCCAGGGGCGGATTGGCCATAGGGCTAACCAGGAAGATTCCTGATAGGCTGTTATGTCTGTGGGGCCTGTTTTGTGTGTTGTCATTTGGCCCCACCCCCCAAATGACAGGCAGCCCTCCACACTCAGTACACTGCATTGTCCCCATTCATTCTGTTATTCCATCTCTGCTGTACAGCAACTCTGCCGTCCAGATATGTTATAGTGGTTACATAGCATTTTATTCCTCTTGTGCTGTCCATGTCAAGCCACTTCTACAAAATTTTACAGGGCCACTTTTAGTTCCCACTCCGCCCCTGGCTGGGTCTGTGAGACAAACCAGAGAATGCAGGAAAACATAACTGCATGGCTTAGCCAACTAAGTTCTGGTCAATGGCACATGAGTACTCCAAGTTACATTTTATAGGATCCTACCATTTAGTGAACCACACGACACGTGCAGAAAGAATGACATAGTATAACTCAGAAAAATTAAGCTAAATATATTGCATTCATGCATCGGCACTTCTCTTATTGGTAGACACTTAAAATAACACAGGTAACCAAGCAAAGAGGTATGCAACCTATAATAAGCAATCAGCATATTGCTGTCATTTTTTCTCAAATTTAGAAAAAGACATAAATCTTCTGTAGTTAAGCAGCCATTTTGCATATTACCTATGTATACTTAACTGTCCAGCAAGAAAACAGTTAACATGTATGAATTTCTACCTGTGACACAATCATAGAATATTTGAAGCCAAACCTTCATATATCGGTTTACATTAATATTGGCTCAGCTTTCTTCAGCAACTTTCAACTACCCTCCAGGGCCATCTTAACATATAGGCAACTGAGCAGCTGCCCAGGGCCCTGCATTTTTAGAGACCTTGAGCAGAGGCCGGTGGTGGTCACACAATCAGTGCAGCAAGGCAGGATTATTTACCTGCCTCCCAGCCTGCAGCCAGACAGCGAATGGCTGTCAACATGCTCATTGATGGAAGGCTGGAACCATCCACCAATAAAAGTGCTGACAGTCCTTCATTGTATGGAAGCATGCTGAGAGATGGCGCAGAATGACAGGAAGGGCATGTTATGATTTTTATAATAGGTTCCCATGAATGGTTGTATAGGGGCCTCAGTGCATTGCTTTGCCAAGGGCCTACTATGTTGTTAAGATGGCCCTGCTAACCTCACCTAGGCTCAAAAATAATTCAGTGATAAGAGGATTATGAAGTAAAAAAATTACAGAATGGCAAAATTACCAAGGGGCTTAAAAGATGGTGAACGGAAGGAGGATTGGGGTAACCAGAAACATTTGACCTCAATTTTCACTATAAAATATAAATAATTTATGTTGAATTTTCAGTAATTGAAAGTGGGTGGGTATTTGTAAGCACTGCTAATATTATGCAATAATTTTTAGAAGTGACTATAAAGAAAACATCTAAATTTGGAGTAGATATAGTAGGTAGTAATGAAAATTATACAGATGTGGAATCAAATGTTCCCTGAACTTTTTGTTTCCTTTATAAACCCTATTTTCATTACCATATACACACATATTCAATTAGCTAACTAACGGCTAATTACCATTTGGCACGGGAAAAGGCTATTTAAAATAGCCTTTTTCCCAGACCCAAAATTGGGGATTACTGCATGAAAACTAACTGATTCCACATAAACTGCAGAATCAGTGGGTTTTCCCCGCACATGAACCCCCGGTTATGCAATTTTCTCATTGACTTTCATGAGCTGTAAGGAAAAGGGGATTCACGAGTAATCCCCACTTATTGAATTGGTCCGGCATTGCAATAATTGAATATGCCTAATAGTTTAATGTGGTGCACACAATTCACTGCTCATTTTACACCTACAAAGGCAATTGTAAATCCATATTGTCAATCTATTTATCTTTAGTCAAACATTGCATGTATTATCCTGGTCAGTTGTAGTTTTACATTTATAGCAGAGTTTCTATAGCTATATAGTATACATTTTAATGTATTACTAGAAATGTCGCTTGCTTTACAATTGCATTCTACAAATCTATATGACTAGAAAAGTAACACTTGTTTTCTTTTTTAATGTCAGTTATTTAAGATAACTACAATTGTAAATCAATTGGGAAAATGCAATAACAACTATTATTTCAGAAAATTGGTGCTCAGTAAACATAATACTTTAAAGATGGGTACACACCTATGCAGTTATGCTCCTATAATATTTATATCAAGAGGTTGGGATTTTTAGTCTTGCTCAAAAATTGATATCCCATGCCTCCCGATCCCCTTGAATAAAGCACACACTGAGCTTCAAATTGCACAGTGTGTACAGGGTGCACATTTATCTGATAATTGCTCCAAAGATCAGAGCATTTATCTGATCTGCAGTGATCTACAAAGGGTGTACCCAGCTTAACACACAGTAATCTGTTGCTGGTTTCCCTTTACTAAATTAAAAAATGTCAGAAACTGATTGGTTACTAAGTTACAGTATTTTTGTTGATATTTTTCTAAATATTCTCAGGTTTTTTTGGGGCTAATATATGTTTTTTGTGAGTATTGTAAAAAAATGTCTACCGTCTGTTATAATTAAAACCTGAAACAAAGACAATGGCAACTTTATGGGGCAAAACCTATTAGGTGCTAAGGGGCGAGTTGCTGTAGAATTGTTATGGAAAAGCAAGCAACTGCTCTGCAACTCACCCCCTTCTATCGCATTTGCCCTGGACTTGCACTTACTCGCACAATGAGCCAACTCGTGGCTAACAGAGTTGACCTTTACATAGGTGATTTTAGAGAAGCCAGGTACACATGGTTATTGTTACATAAAATACATTTCTAAAGCATTTTGACTCTCAATTTCAATAGATATGCAATATCAAGTGCTAAGATTTAAAACTGCTTTGCCATCTAAGTGTCAGTACATTTCAGTTTTCCACTTTGAAATGACTGCAGAATAGGGAGTGAGGGGTGAAAGGTGAGCAGGAGGACCAATCAGATGCTGCATTCTACATGACTGCAGATTCTGACTAATTATCCTGATTACATACCCTCTCTACAGTGTCCCATAGTGAGATGGGTAAGCCCTGGGAACAACAGCTGCATATAGCATTCTGCAGTCTGAGGCAAAGGGAATAACAGGTTAGTTATAAAGGGTAATGCAGCTGTACAGCGAATCAAAATGTCAGATTCAATTAAACGCGTCCAGTTGTAGCCTCACATATTGTGCACATTTCCAGATATTAAGGTACAGAGGGGGTCATTCTGACCTGATTGCACCCTGCCGTTCATCACAGTACAGCAAACAGGTCACAAGTGCACATGCGCCGCAGTGCGCCGGCGCATGGCTGACTGCCAACAGGTGTCATTGTCTAGCGACTGCCTCTGCCTGATTGACAGGCAGAGGCATTTGCTGGGCGAGAGGGAGCGGCACGACGGCGTTTGGCCACCGTTTTGTGGGCGGCCAATGCAGGCGTGTCCGGACCGTGCAGGGGGCGGGCCGCAGCAGCTGCGTGACATCACATGCCGCCGCTGCGACCTGTGCAGCGACGAGTAGCTCACGGTCAGCATGCAAAAGCTACACTGGCTGGGAGCTACTCCTGGAGTGCAAAAGCATCGCCGATGTGCAATGCTTTTGTACTTCTGCGGGGGGGGGGGGTCTGACATGCAGGGCGGACTAGCCCTGTGTTGGGCATCCCCCCGCATGTCAGTGAGCCTGATAGTAGCCCTGCAAAATTTTGCAGGGCTACTCAAATCCTCTGTATCATGTGCATTGTTTTTGATATCTGTAAAGCGCCTTGAGTCCTGTTGGAGAAAGAGCGCTATATAAATAAAATTATTATTATTATTATTATTATTATTATTACGATCAGGTTTGAATTAGTCCCAGAAAGCATAGCAAATTTATGTTTGTACAAATAAGCAATGCTTTGCACCATAACATCCTGTGCCATCTTGTGCAGACATCACACACATGGCTCCAATGTAACTTTGCTCTTACTTCAACTTGCCCCAAAACAAAGGTCACAAAGATAAAATACCCCCCACAATGGATCTTTGACGCTGACCATTGTTTATAGGGAAGGGGCCCTAGACTGCACACCCTAACTGCTAGTAATGAGAGGTGCTACTTTGCTGAGAGCTTTAGTGCCACACACAAAAAGGTGCTCTAATCAAACATTGTTGCAAGCTATCCTGTTGACAGCCTAAAACCTAAAAATTCCCTCCAAATATTAATTACTGCCCGCTGTTAAGATTGTCTAGCTTCAGATTTTATCTATGACATATATGAAAGTGTAATGTGATGTGACCTTCCATTTACCTTGTGAAAATGGTACTCAAAATTAATTAAAATAGCAAAATATTTTTTCAATAATGGGCAAGACTGTTTTGCATGCAAAAATAAATTATTATTTTAAACACTTACATCGTTCAATTTACAATATGTCACCTACGTTTTAATACAGAATCGTGCCTAGCTGTTACATATGACATTTTCCTACATTAACAAACAAAATTATAGTATTAGAAAGGCAATTTATTTTAGCTTTGTGAACTGTGAACTTGCTGGCACTTCACAGTATAAACAAATAACAATTACTGACAGTAATATATAACTTGCTATTTTTCAGATCAGCAATAACTGTTAACCTGCTAAATACCAAGGGCCTGACATCCCACAAGGAATTATGCAAATCTCGAACGAGACATCCATCTATACAACCATAACAGCAATTTATTTTTTACTTCCCTTGACATAAAAAACACTCACTTCACTCTGGGCAACAGGAACACTGTGAGCTCTAGGAGGGTTAAATGAGTACATCTTACAGCCTAAACAATGTTTTGCCTTTATTTTTGCACACCTACATAGACTTGTGTAGGGGAAGGACAACAAGCAAAAGAACTAGGACAGTGTGTACATGTTCCTTAGTGTCCTTAATAGTTTGTCTTTTCAGAAAAAAACTCAGTAATAACTTGTGCTATATTCTATTGCATTACGCTTTATATATGATCTCACTACTATTAGACACGAGTTATAAAAATAACCATCTTTTACAACTGGTTTATCTGTACACATATATTTTTAATGTTGGAAGGATACACTATGTATATATATATATATATATATATATATATCATGGTGTAGTGCCCGGCACTCCTGGTCCTTTAGGATCAATAGCCTGGGTGCCCTCCGTTCCCATAAAGATACAGCAAATAAATACGGCGTCACTCCAGGACTTGTTTGGTGCAAAAATATCAAAGTGTATTAAGGCAAATCACATGTCCAACGTTTCGGGGCCCGTAGCCCCTTTGTCAAGGTGTGAATCCACACCTTGACAAAGGGGCTACGGGCCCCGAAACATTGGACATGTGATTTGCCTTAATACACTTTGATATTTTTGCACCAAACAAGACCTGGAGTGACGCTGTATTTATTTGCTGTATATATATATGTATATATATATATATATACTGTATTGATGATTTCAAGATGTACTGTAAATCTGCTAGCAGTTGGAAAATGTTATTTGATTTGACCAACGTATTCCTTTCTGGTATTAAATGAGACATGCACACATAGGAAGGATAATAATGTAGAAACTAAAAAAGTACTGTGATGCTGATTTAGCAAATAAAATGTAAACCTTATATCTGTCCACAAATATGAGATCAGAATTATATTTGCAATTTTTTACTTTTCTATAATTAAATCTGATGAATTTGCATTATAGCCTTGTTTTCTGCTTCTGAAGTCACACACACAGAGTCAAAGTTACGTGAACACATCAAGCTTAGAATTGTGTTGACACCGGACATAAGGAAACCTAGCACCAGTCATAACAACTTATGTGCCACAGTTTTATGCCCCAAACTCACAGTTGAGAAAATGAATGCTTGGAATGAGTTATTTAATAGATGTACCATATAAATGGGTCACTGTTTCATATCTTTACATCTGTTGTTTATACCCAAGAAAATTCACCAGGGGCAAGAAAATTAATTCCCCAATTGCTGTCAACAGAGCTAGGGAACCGCAATAAACAGCTTACTGTAAAGCCTCTAGCTACAATAAAACGGCTGTCAATATAAGCAGGCCTGATATGGTAATGTTGTACTGGGAAAATAGATTCTTTTGGAAATGAATTACTAATACACTAACCAACAGATCTCTTTTTACTCTTTATACATAAAGAATGAAAAGAAGCCAAGTGTTGCCCAAAGTAACTTAAAGGACGTAATTTCTTTTTATTCTGCAGTAGACAGAATGCATCATTAATATTTAAGACCACTATTGTAGTGCCAGTTTGGCACCTGAGCTCCTGCATAGGTCCTAAAACAATCTAAACTATGAAGAAACAATATGTGTGCGGTATGCTATTCCTATGCATGTGTATGGTAGCAATAACGATAAATATTAAATGCACAATAAATCTCCAGAAGCAGCAATTAATGAGACTGCAAAACAATATTCTATTACTGTGAATATTATAGGAAATGTTACAGTACAATTATAGTATCTATACTAAAACATGACAAGAACCCATGTGACTCCGTCAGCTGTGAATCATCACTCTGTGCGTTTTATGCCTTTCAAGTCTACCAACTACTGACTGTCAAACATCCACAGTTTTTAAGGCCTAATGCCAGAAGTTCCATTACATATTGGGGATATGAAATGAAGATTAGAAAGTTGGTGCAGTACACCCTATCCATCCTAGATCTGCTTTACAAACTCAAGGACTGGTCGCTCCAGTGCAACTGTCATTAAATAAAAGGTTTCTTTGGCTGTAGAGCCAGTCTCATCTATTCCTCCCCCCCCCCCATCTCTAATATACTGCAGGCTTGGCATAGATCCAGCACAGACCACATGGTACCTTAGTGCCATCTACAGGCTGTTCTATCAGTCTAATTTAGAGGCTACAGAAAGGTCTCAATGAAATAAATTAGACAGCTCTGCATTTAAATCTTTATTAGTAGGGAATTATTGGACTGAAAGCTAATGCTGGATTTTGTAAAATATGAGTTTCCCTGCTCGCTAATCCCTCTTTAGATGGCAAATTTCACAGCTAAAATGAGCTTTGACAGATTGCTTTTGCTTTACTTAGATGAAGAACTATTTACAATGGATTGATTTTGTTCTGCATAATTTTGCTCTAATTATTTGAATAAATCCATTTCCTCAAAGTATAAGTTTGCTTTATAAGAACACGCATAATACAGTAAATACTCAGTGATACCAGTTCCTACACAGCTTTAGTACATTTTAAGAAAACTTTTCCATGTGACATATGTGAAACCTGGGGGCAATTCATATCTATGACCCTGTATGCTTATACATTCAAGATACTATTATATAATGTTTTATAACGCAGTCCCTATACTATAGGTTTGAGAAGGGAAAGACAATCAAGTGATTTCTTAAAATGAAGTAATTAATTTTACTTATAGAGGGATTTAAACAAAAAAAATGAATCAGGATAGAAAATGTATTTTGTTTTGTGATATTTAAATATGTTTGTAGGACAGAAAATCGCTTAGGAACCTATTGTGCAGCTAGAGAGACTAGCAAAGGCACAGTACTTCTAAAGACACATAAACATCTATTTAGCTACTAGCATGTATTCATTATAATGGTTAAGCATTACTTATAAATATATATTTAAAAAAAATGCACAACAGAAAAGGAACAAAATAACACATTTTTTTGAGATGTGAATTGCACCCAGTCATGCATTTTCTCACAATTTGTATTTTATGCAAAATACATCAACTTATTCCCAGCAAGAGTAAAAAAAAGTTAACCCCTTTTTGTGACCTTATAAGTCTTGTCCCTGAAATAAAAACTTTAAAAGCAATCTTCTGAAGGCTGCACGGTGGAACATAAGTGACATATTCATTGTGAAAATAGAAAGTCCTGGGGAACACTTTTTATTGTTTTAGTGTAAAAGTTACAGTGGGCCTGTGAAAATTAACATGCACATTTAGTACAATACAATCAAGAATATACATAAGTATATATGCATACACATATATATGCATATATATTCTAGACATCTGAGTCATGAGAATTGTGCCAATAGTCAGTGAAAAAAAAGGGGTTGATTTTTTTTTCCCTCTAGGTAACATGAGCAAGCCAAGAAGACCATATGAAGATATACTGGCACTTTAATACTGGTTGATTGGGCACTTGTATGCAGTACTTATAGACCAGTAAAAGTGCTCGTTTACCTGTCTGGTGTGTAAGGGACCTTTTGTCTTGAAGCCTCCCTGGGAGCTGCACTCTGAGGCACTGAAGTGATCTGAACTAGTGGAAGAGCGTTTGGAGAGGGTGTCGCAACCCCCAACAAAGGTGTTGTCCAAAGGGAGTTCCTGAATCACATGATGTTTTTTCACTGATACTGGAGTATCTGCTTTCAGATGAAAAGCAGATTGTGGAGAGGCAGATTTGTAATGCTTAGCTAGGTCAGGGCTATTAGGCTTAAAGGTGGTTGGGGGAGCTGTACCCCAATCAAAGCGTCCAATCCCTTGTTCCTCCAGCTCGGCTGGAAGACTAATTGTCCCGTTGATAGGTTCATGAACAGTGTCATCATGTTTAGATTCCTCAATGGTAACGAAGTTCAGAAGAGAACTTTTAGGAGACTTTCTTTTCTTCCTTTTCTTTTTCTTATTTTGCTTGCTCTCTTGATTTGGTGACATCCACTCTGCCCCTTGCTTGCTCCTCTGTGCAGCCTTAAACCTAGATGCATGTCGACACCTGACAAGGACAGTTACAAAGATGACTACAATGACCACCATGGCACCGGCCACTATGGCAATCATAATTGTGAGATAATCCTCATTTTGGTAGGGTTGACTGCTATCCCCAATATTTCTGTCTAGGGGAGTTTCCATAGTCCTGTGGATTAAATCATGAATGTAGGAAGCATTCCCAGCTGTCTCGTTGACATATAAAAATACCAATACCAAAGTGTGCAAAGGCTTAGGGTATCCTAGGTCACTAATATTGACTACAAGACGGTGCAGGCCCACGTCTGCTGCAGAAGGCTTTTCTTCTAAAGTAATGTTGCCTGTCACTGGATCTATTCGAAACAGACCTTTGTTATTTCCACTAACAATCGTATATTTTAATTCAGCATTCATCCCAGTGTCAATATCTACAGCAAAAACCTCCGCAACAACAGAGCCAGGAATGGCTGATAGAGGCACCAGCTTAAATGACGTATTGGATGGAGGGTAGATAACTACAGGGCTATTATCATTAGCATCCATTATATTGATTGTTACTTTTGCAGTGGAGGAACGTGGAGTCTGCCCTCCATCTACAGCCTTAACATCAAATGTATATGAACTTTGTTGTTCTCTGTCAAAAGAAACATTGGACTTAATCAAACCAGAATATGGGTCAAGCACAAAATTTTCATTGTCATTAAGTATTGAAAGGGTTACAGCTTTGTTCTCTCCTGCATCTGAGTCTGTAGCTGTAATAACACCCACTGTGCTGTACTTTGGTAGGTTCTCAGATACAAAGAACTGAAAGTGGTTGTGTGTAAACTTGGGACTGTTGTCATTCTCATCTAGTACAGTCACAATTACAATAGCTTGGCTCTGCAGTGGAGGAGTGCCATTGTCTCTGGCTGTGACTGTGAAATGGAAACGATCCTGCTCCTCTCTATCAAAAACTCTTGAGGCTGTCAAAACTCCTGTCTTCCGGTCCAGATCGAAAAAAGAAGCATTAGGGCCAAGCTGATAAACAATGTCTGCATTCTTACCACTGTCTTCATCTGTGGCACTGATAGTAGTTAAGTATAGACCTCTGCGGTTGTTTTCAGACACTGATAGCTCAATTACAGGCTGGGTAAAAATTGGAGGATTGTCATTCTCATCCTCTAACTCCACTCTCACCAAGGCTGTTTGGTTGAGACTGGGTTTTCCAGTGTCAGCTGCAACTATCTTAAAACTGAATTCTTTGGTGCCCTCATAGTCCAACAAAGAAGAAGTCTCTAGCAAGTACTGGTTATCATAAACAGCTTTTAGGTGAAAGGGTACTTCTCTTTCAATAAAGCAGATGACCTTGCTGTTGACATCAGTGTCTTTATCTGAGACTGTTATAAGTGCTATCTTGGTGTTTGTAGGATCTTTCTCTGATAAATATACTGTTCCATTGATAGGGTTTATAATATACCTGAGATCGATGTTAGGTGGGTTATCATTCACATCAGTCACATTAATGGTAACAGTTGCCCTTGCAGGTGTGGAACTGCCATCTGTAGCTAAGACAGTTAACTTGTGAACTGCTGTATCTTCTCTGTCCAATGGTCTCTGAACTGTAATTAATCCAGTAGTGTTATTTAAAGCAAAAAGTCTTTTGGTAGCAGATGTCACTTGGGCACCATAAATATATTTGATTTCAGCATTGCTGCCTATGTCTGCATCTGTTGCATGCAACTGAACTACAGAAGTCCCCGTGAGAGCATTTTCAGGAATATGGACTTCTACTTGACTTTCTTTAAATACTGGTTTGTTGTCATTTACATCACTTACTGTAACTTGAAGAATAGCGGTGCTGGATTTTTGAGGGTTTCCACCATCCTCAACTTTGATTTTCATCACATAGGTGTCTTTTTGCTCTCTGTCCAGGACTTGCTGCACTATAAGCTGTGGCCATTTCTCCCCCTCTGGTGTCTCAACAATGTCCAGTCCAAAAACACTTTGTCCATTTAAAAGTCCATAGTGCTGCACTCCATTGAAACCTGTGTCAGGATCCACTGCTGATGGAATAGGGAATCTGCTGTTTATAAGAGTATTTTCTGGAATAGAGATGTTAATCACAGTTGACGGAAACATGGGTGCATTATCATTGGTATCTGTGACAATTATTTTGATCTTAATAAGCCTGAAAAAGTCATTGGGGAGAATAATGACTTCAATTTCAAAGAAACATTCGTTTTCCTCGGAAAGATATGATATAGCACATAGTTTTTCTCTGTCTATCCTGTTGGAGGTTGTGAAGATCTCTCCAGTGCTGGACACCTTGACCAAAGGAGAATCATTTGCTTTAGAAACTAGTCTGTATACAAGGCTATTGCTCGTCCCACTGGCAGCATTGATATGTGAGATATTGAGATCCTTTGGTATGTTTCCAATTGGTACATTTTCAGGCAGTTCCTCTCGTATAGTGTAAATAAGTTCTTGGGCAATTGCAGAATCCAGCCTTAAGCAGGCAATAAGAGCAGCCAACAGGTAAAAATCCCTTAGGTCCATGATAATGTGCTTCCTTTGTTTTCTTGGATTTTAGGATTTAAGGGTTGTCACTGAGAAATGGTGCCGATTTGCAAGAGGAGGCGTGCATGGACTGCAAGATGCCTTACATCTCATTTCTAATTGGAGCCAGCAGCTGTCAACACAATCACACAAACAAACAAATTTGTTTCATTCAGTAAAACTCTATATATGCATTCATATACAAAACATTACATTAGTACTCATGCAAAAAGTGTCTGCTCTCAACATGACTGTTCACATCTACAAATAAGAGCCTAATTCTTCAACCCTGTCATACAAGGCTTTGCATGTACTCAGAATACAACAGACTACTTTTTCCTCATTAAGCCAAATATGCTATCCCCACACATTTATTCTCTAATCACCCCCCTGCCTGATTGATGTAACATTCACATCATGCATCTATCTGTAGAACTGTTGCCAATAAAATCCTAAATCCTTACCAGTATTCCTTGTAACTGCACTGTCAGCTGCCAAATACAATTCGTGCTTCATGGCCTCAACTCTGGAGTCATCTCCCTCACTGAAACCTATTCCTTGCGTCTTTGGTACTACTGTACATTACTATGATATGGAGAGCAAGAGAAGGGGATTCAAACCGTGCACCAGCAGCAGCAGCAACCGCTCAACATACTAGCAATCCCCGATAGCTATACCTGGGCTACAACTGATGTCAGCATATTGCTGCCAAGTCTGGAGCATCCTTTCACTTACTACGAATTAAGGTTTTACAACTTACAAGCCAGTGGTTCCCAGTCCAGATGCGAGTTATGCGTAGCCACGGGTGAGCAATACAAGAGTATCTGGACATTTATGTTCCTTCTGATGGTGAAAATACGCAGTCTATTACTAAAGTGTTAGCCCCCGGGATGTTATTTTCAGCTAATACTCATAAATACTGTTGGTTACTAATGCAGGTGAAGAACTAGGCTCGTGCAGAGATGCTCTGCTAACTGCAGATTACACGGGTGCAAGCACTCCTAGCAGAGACTTTGCGTGAACTGGCCAGTTTCTAGGCACTAAGCTCATCTGCATGAGGCTGTGCATCGGCTGATGCCTGGGATTAGTTCCAGCAGGGTGACACAGGCAGGTAGAGATGCAGCCAGTGCTTTAGAAGTGCGCCCTCACACCAAGATTTACAAATACTCGCAAGATACAGCGAAAATACACGAACAGCACAGGATAACAGGCAACCATGCTAAACTTCACACTTCCCATCCGTCCCTTGGCTGAGCGGGTGCTGTGCATCTAGGAATCCATCCAGCAGCGACTGGCATCGTTACAACCACAACCAGTCTGTGAATAATAAACCAAAGGAAAAAAAATAAAAAATAAGCTCTTTCAAAATGTGTTTCTCCCGGATGGTGATTTAGCAACTCCAAGCACAATGCTCATTGCTCAGTTCTATTATCCATCATTCTCTCCGCTGGGGCCACCGGTAATCATGTGTTCCTGCACGACAGTCAGACGTGTAAAGGGGACCAGATCCTGTTGGGTAAATCAAGTCAGTTCTATTTTCCATGAAGCAGCAGCAGCGTGCGGTGTTCCCATCTGTCACAGCAGCGGCATTAATAGGGAAAACATATAGAAAAACACGAGTGTGAAACTTGGCAACAAGGCAAATGTCAGAGTGGGAGTGATGCTGCTGGCCGGGGCTGCCAGAAATCCCCAAACGAATCGTTGTGAGATGGCAAGGTGTTCCTTCTTCTTCTTCTCCCCTCTTTATACTATCCCTCTCGCAGACGTGCGCTAGGTAGCCCTCCCTCTCTCTCCCTTTCCCTCTGAACTGGATTTCTTCATATAACTCTCAATAAACCCAAAGGGAGGGTGTGAGCTCTGCTTAGAGCCGCCCAGAGCCCACTGGTTGGCTGCATAGGAGTATGTGGTTGCGAGACAGACAGGGGCTTAATTATCATTAGCTCTCGCTGGCGTCGCTCACAGCTCGCTGCTGGGGTAAGAGGCGGTGCTACTGCCGGCCAGTGCCGAATGCTTCACAGGCTGAAGGCTCGGTGAGGTCGATCTTGCAGACAACAAACAGCCATCAGGAATTAAGGTGTCTCCTGGATAAATGCAAACTCTGTCTCCTTCTCATCCCTCTCACTTTCTCTATCCCTCCTCACTTTCCTTCTCGCTATCTCCCTCTCTCTTTCCTTCCCTCTCGCACATGCACACACACCGATCTTGCGTTTACATGCAACGTCTATGCGGATCTCGTTCTCTCGCGATGCGCCCTCCTTTCTTGTCACATTCCTCACACCAGTCACTTTAAGACTGTCCACATAGTTGCAGCAGGCACCAGGCGATGTATGAAATGCAGTGTGATTCACGATTGCTAATCCCCGCTCGCCCCTCCCTACCTGCCCCCACCAACAAGACCCCTGGGCCAGTAATCAATCCGTGAGGGGGAAA
This sequence comes from Pseudophryne corroboree, assembly GCF_028390025.1. NCBI lineage: Eukaryota > Metazoa > Chordata > Amphibia > Anura > Myobatrachidae > Pseudophryne > Pseudophryne corroboree. Next base: position 307,700,302 of record NC_086445.1, read on the forward strand.
GGGTTGCGAAGGGCAATGAAATCCATTAAAAGGCCGACATGCCTTCAGCGAGAAATGATTTTCTGTGCATGTGTTCCCCATCCACAATCTCGGCTTTCCCTTACTGATCGAGCCGGGCGGAGGAGGACGCTGGTGTGGGTGCTGGTGTAGTGGGTGCCGGTGTAGTGGGTGTAGGCGCCTGTGAGACAGAGCAGCGCTTCTATACAGAAGTACATACAGTAGGCTTAGTAGTGTCATACTACATCACACACAGCCAGGAGATGCGCCGCTGCACGGCGCTACAGGACGTGTCCATGGTGCTGAAATCCAGCTGTTCCACTTCCAGTCTCTCACCCTTGTCATGTCATGCACTGCCCATCATTAAGCGTGTCTTCCCCCCCCCCCCCCAAGCAATTCATGTGATCATACTCCATCCCTCTCCATTCACTTGCATAATTATCAGCACCCTCTGCATTAGTATTACACTGCCAATGGAACCATTGTACGTAAACTTTATAAAAATCCTTTATATATGTTCTATTTACGTGTATTTTACAACAGCACTCACCAGTTATCCTTGTCAGATCACTTCCCAGTCCTGTATGAAGTCAGCAGTCTTTATTCGCAGCCTGTTTCTGTAGAACAGTAACCACTATTGTATAATCACATGTTGGGTGAGATAATGCTAGCTTCACTGTGTCACCCCGTTGAGGCTTATGTCACAAAAGAAGCTTCAGTGTTAAATATAGAACAAATTGGCTTGTGTTCTCTTACCTATATTTAAACAGAGTAAACGTGGCTACACAATTAGAGAAAATGTAATTGTTAAACTAGTGGAAGTAATGCAAGCTGTGCACTTGTTACAGGCTTTGCCCCCTCAGCTACAAATGACACTTTTTCTTTGTACAAAATTCTTGATTTGGAAGCTCAGCACATACTGTAGCATATTACATCAGACAAACACTATAAACGTTTAATCCAATTGGTATACTTTATTTTCCATCTGATTAAAGCCTGATATTTGTTTTGAAGGGACACTTGAGCAACAATAAGCAAGGGAGTTGTAAATTCAACAGCCTTACATGTCAGACCATCAAACACCTTATAGACTCTTGGGAGAAAAAATGTTTGAAAAGCAACTCTACTGCCTGATGTCACTCTAATTGTTATTTGCTTTCTGGAAATTGATGTTATTTCCCCAAACAGCAATCTTTTATGAACCATGTCTATTGTTACTTTAGTTACTATTAAATAACACATTATCTCTTTGTGAGACTTGTGATTTATTAACTTCTTTCTATGCTTTACTGCAGAGAACTTTGTTATTTTGTGTCCCTGATTTGTAGTTCTGTGTGGTAGTCTTCACTCTTTACATATTATCCGATTGTACAGTGCTATTTTTGGGCTACTGTGTTAAAACACCTCCTAAGCTTTAAATAAGTGAATTGTAAACTAGGAATGCTAAGTAGTACACTGTAGTACAATCTGTATTAAAAATACTGTAATAACAGTATGGTGGTAATAATAAAAGTAATACAATTTTTTGTGTAAAATTCATTACAATTTAGTAAAGCCCATTTTTTGCTATATTAGCCAATAGTTGTGAGAGGGTATATTGTTACTTTATTAAAGTATACCTGCATAAGTGAATAAACATTTTTGCTGAATATAACAATATCTGTAATACTGTATGCTATGTAAACATAAACTCTTATCTTATTTACTATAATTTTAAAACTATACGAGAAGCTGGTTTAGACTTGGATGTGGTGCTACTGTAATTGCACTTTGTGGTACACATGCACACAAAAACCTATTGTGCATCTATCCACAGGCCTAATTCAGATGCGGCTGCAACTTCAATGGTGTCACAACTGAATGGTTATTGGTAGATTATGCGTCACGGCCACAGTGCGCATGCACCAAGTTATCTTTGCGATGACACTCATGGTGAGGGATCAGTCGTAGAGTGATTGAAAGGAAGAGATGGTTTGGGAAGGTAACGGAGTGTCTGCAAAAATGTAGGTGCGTAGTGACTGTTTTTGGGCTGTATCTCTGTGTGCAACTGCGATCTCATACAATAAAGTATGGTGTCAGCATTGCTGCTCCTACGACCTTTCTGCAATGTCCTTGAGGCACTCAGAGAGTTGATGTTTCTCGCATCTGCGTTGTGGTTGTGACAGAGTATGCAGTTTCTGAGAATGTTGCGATGGCTTCCGTGGGTGTACACTTGCATTGCCTCGCAGTTCAGTCACTCAAAAGGATCGCTGCAGCATCGGCATTGTAACTGCATCTGAATCAGGCCCCATATGCAGATTTAGTCATATTTTGCACTTGTGACTCTTTACATTTAGAGGCCTACTTATTAATCAATTGTTTCCTAATCAAAATGTAGAAATTACAGTTACAGCAGGTTTAATGGCAGGATTATGTGTTGTGGGTACTGAGGGGATATTGCCAAATTTGGGGAGGCATGACCATGCTCCCTACAAAAATGTAAAACAACTTTGCAATGCCAGTAGCGGCACAGAGGCCGCCGGCAGTCGCTCAGGAGGACATATGATTCACTTAGCAGTTGACCTATGCCTTTCTAGCAAGCCCGGGCCAGGGAATCTAGTACGTCCCTCTTGGCGCCCTTGTATATAACAGTATAGAAAGCAGGAAATATTGGAGATATATCATGCTTTCTGGCCACCTGCTTTCGCAGGAACCATCCCCATAGTTTTCTATGGGTACAGTATTTAACAAGATCATCTTGCATGTGTGGACAAATGCTTATTACGTGACCTTCAATGGGGTAGCTGCACCACAGAGGGAACATTTGATCCCTTTTCTCATGCCGACCACAAATAAAACACATACACCTTTAAGAAGGTATTTAAGTTATTGGTGCTGGAACGCCAGTGCAAAATACACACTGATGATAATGATTAGGATGATGATGACAGCAGCAGCTTCTGATTGGTCATGTGCCTCGTGATGTCTCTCATTGATACTGTTACTGTTATTCATGTTGCTGCTGCCATCTAGTTGTGTTATATATTTGATATTTTAGTATTAAAGAGGAAGACTATGGAAGTTTGTAGTTAACTGATCTTAATAAATATTTGTATATTATATATATTTTTTTTTTGTATATTCGTGCATATTATGCTGTTTTCTCCGGGTGTTAACACTGCACATATGCTACACTTGCAGAGCTAGATGTCTTGAGGTGCATCTTTTTTTGGTGCATTTTATACCTGCATGTTTGCACGGGTGTAGCGAGGGTGGCTCCGGTGGAGCACAAGCTCCAGGCGCCGGAAGAGTTAGAGGGCGCACCACCAACACTGACAGCCAGCACATGCCAGAGCTCTGAAGCCCTCTTTAAATGTCTCACTGTCTGCTTGTAGCTGTGCAGCAGGGTTATTTCTGTCCTGCTATACCACTCCCTGTTGCTGCTGCAGCACCTCTTTCTACCCCAGCTGCTGCAGCAGCACCTCTCTCTGCCCTGGCTGTTGCAGCATCCCTCTCTGCCCCGGCTGCTACAGCACCTCCACTGCATTAGGAACTGCAGAGTAACATGTTTACGAGGCTCTACTGTGGAATAACCTGTATAAATGAGTCTACTGTGGCATAACATGTATAAGCAGTTCTACTGTTTGGCGTAACATGTATAAGGGGCTCTACTGTGTGGCGTAAAGTGTATAAGGGGTACTACTGTGTGGTGTAATGTGAATAACGGACAATACTGTGCAGTGACATCTGAATTGGTACTATTCTGTGGCCACGTGTTTCCCCATGAAGCCACACTCCTATATTTTTGTTGTGCGCCATTGGCGCAAACTGTCCCTACTTTAAACACGAGGGGGGTGTCCAAATAATACTTTCCCCCAGAGATGGCCCAAGATCAACAAGGTCTAGAAACAGCCCTGTTACTGATTTAGGATTTTTAAATATTCTTTTCTTTTTAAATGTAACATGCATCCAATTCAGCACAGGACAGGGGGCGCCGAAAGACCCTTGCTCTAGGTACCATGGCACCTTGCTACACCTCTGCATGTCTGACACAAAGTGCTTCGTACTCTACATCAGCCCTTTTCATTTAACTTTTTCTGATGATATTATTAGCTTCTATAGGGAGGAGACAAATATAGCAACATTACAGCAATGTAAATAGAAATATGGCCTCTGCAATTGTGCTTGAATTACATTCATTATATATTTATCGGATTGTTTCTGATAAAGCACTTCTCTTTACAATAATGTTTAACCTCTCTAGGGTCACATGTATTCAGCCCATAATGTAAGAGTTCCTCTGTAAGTTACTTTTGCCATGGCTTTGCCCTTTGTTATTTTCATGCAGGAAGTATACAGTAATCCAATAAATATAGTACTCAATGTAGTATATATCTTATATTTTTAATAAGCAGCTGTCCACTTGTTCCCTAAAAATTTTGTGCACGCGTGTGACCTATGGAGGTCATTCAGATCTGATCACTGGACTACGTTTTTTGCCGTCCTGTTTTTAGTTAGTCGCCGGCCGCCTACGGGGTGTATTTTTGCTGTGCAAGTGTGCGATCGCATGTGTAGCTGAGCTGCTAAAAATCAGTTTGTGCAGTCTCTGCACAGCCCAGGACTTACTTATCCAGAACGATTGAATCCTGCTGATCGGGGACGGAGCTGACGTCAGACACCCTCCCTGAAAACGCTTGAGCTCGCCTGCGTTTTTCCGGACACTCCCTGTAAACGCTCAGTTGCCACCCTCAAATGGCCTCTTCCTGTCAATCACCTTGCTTACACCCGTGCGAATGGATCCTTCACACCATCCCACCTCTGAACAGCGAACCCTGTTGTAGCTGTCCAACACGCGTGCGCATTGCGGTGCATATGCATATACAGTTTGGATCTGATCGCCCGCTGTGCGAAAATGCACAGCAGCGATCAGATCTGAATGACCCCCTAAGTTCACACATGCACAGTGCTGGAGGACACAGGACAGAGAGAACTGATTGGATCTCTCATTGCAACCCAGTCCTCCTTCCCATAGGAATGAGCTGGGCTTGAGGAAATAACAATAAAAAATGTATACAATCAATGGAGCTTAAGAAACATTCTAGCCGGTATGTAATTGCGTCAGAGTTTGCTGGAAGCACAGGATGCCGACTGAACTCTGACTTTTTTTTTAAAGTCGCACTCATTTTCAAGGCATTATTTTTGGCTTGAAAATGACTGCCGCTTAAAAAAAAAAAAACGCCAAACGTAAAACTCATTAAAATTTCTCCTTGACTTTTTAAAACCCCTTTCGTGAGTCTACTCACAAGACTATAATGTTAATGAGCCTGAAGAGATCACATTTCATCTGCTGAAGTATTCTCCATCCCAGTCTATAAATTCAGATGACAAGCAAAAAACATGATGTGGATTCCTTTATACATTAAATATTCCTTGGGAGTAAACCTGGGATGGGTGAGAGGAGATCCTGCCTCTGGGCGAGAAAGATGAAGTTCTGACACCAAATAGAATGATGTAACCCTGCCCCAGCTTCTTGTAAAATGAACAATCCTGGAATCTTGGACCAACATACGTGACATTGATTGTATACTTTTTATTTATATAACAATATAATAGACTTTATAGGAACTATACATACATCAGGGCAGCTATATACTTTTTCCTTAAACAAAAGACAATGGGCCTAATTCAGATCTGATCGCAGCAGCAAATTTCTTAGCTAATGGGCAAAACCATGGGGGTCATTCCGAGTTGATCGCTCGTTAGAAACTTTTTGCAGCACTGCGATCAGGTTAAATCTAGCGAAACTGCGCATGCGTATACAGCGCAATGCGCAGGCACATCGTACAGGTACACAGAGGATCGGTGCTGGGCAATGGATTTAACGAAGAATCCATTCGCACAGCCGATCGCAAGATGATTGACAGAAAGAGGGCATTTGTGGGTGTCAACTGACCGTTTTCTGGGAGTGTTTGCAAAAACGCAGGCGTGTCCAAGTGTTTGCAGGGCGGGTGTCTGACGTCAATTCCGGGACCAAAAAGACTGAAGTGATCGCAGCGGCTGAGTAAGTCCAGAGCTACTCAGAAACTGCAAAAAACTTTTTTGTGCCGTTGGCTGCAACAGCGTTCGCACACTTGCAAAGTGAAAATACACTCCCCCATAGGCGGCGACTATCTGATCGCAGCACTGCAAAAAGTTGCTAGCGAGCGATCAACTCGTAATGACCCCCATGTGCACTGCTGGGGGAGCAAATACAACATGTGCAGAGAGAGTTGTGGAGTGTGTTCAAACTGAAATCTAAATTGCAGTGTAAAAATAAAGCAGCCAGTATTTACCCTGCACAGAAACAAAATAACCCACCCAAATCTAACTCTCTCTGCACATGTTACATCTGCCTCCCCTGCAATGCACATTATTTTGCCAATTAGCTAACAAATTTGCTGCTGCAATCAGATCTGAATTCCCCCTATGTGATAGTTTAACCAAAAACTTTAAAAATAAAATAAAGTGAGCCTCATGGACAGGACAAACTGTAATTCATTTTGTTTGTTTAAGTGACACATTTCTCTATTGTGCCCCAAATATATGTACAGTAAGTATATGTCTACATTGCAGATTTTGCCTCATATTACCCTTCTGATTCCTCCTTACAAATAGAGATGTGGAAGTAGGGAGAGAAGCAGAGGGTGATTTTCAGCCTAGTACAGTATGAGCGTGATCACTTAGTAAATTAGAGATGTAGCCATCCAATCCTGAGATACTCCAGTCAGTAGGTGTATTTCTTGTGAGTGCAAATACTGTATGCATAGTAATCATGATGAGCTACCAGCATGTACCCTTGCAGTATAAAATAAATATACAAATAAATATGGCACCTCCAAAAAAGTGAACCTAGCAGTATTCATTATGGCCTGGGATGGTTATCGTTAATGTGAGGAAATGAGCAGAATTGGTGCCACCTGCAAAATGTGATAACTAACACCAAGCTATGAAAATCTGATAACACTCCCCCAAACCCCACTGGATGGTGAGTGTTGGGATATCAATTTGCTAAATAAAAAAAAAATAAAAAAAAAAATCATAGGCACCACTACTGGTCCCAGCAAGCCCTGGCAGCCATAAACTGCTTTGTCATGCTGTTGCTTGAAAAACTCCAAGTGTTAACATATCCATCACGGGCCGACAGAACTTACTAGTATTTTCAGAACTACAAGCCTAGTATGCCATAGCATCCTGAGCCCTATGGGACCCGTAGCACCACCAAGCAGTATTCTGTTAACAACAAAAAAGTCCTTTAATTTAAAATAAGACCTCATGCCACAAGGAGCTTTTTATTGATGTCTTAGGAGGCTTCTTATTTTTTTTAACCCTTGAATTACCCTGGCGAATAATAATGAAACAAAAAAGAATTATTTTTTTCTACAGGTCCCATATGGCTGTTTATTTCCTAGAGGAAGCTGACATTTTTTTATGTGTCTGATTCCCACTGAGAACCTGTGTTCATTACTTAGTCATAATAGAATATGCGCATAAAATGCCCTTTCTGCAGTAGGCTTTAAAAACCAGGGTGAAATGGTTAGTGGGTGATCTCGGGAATCAGACAGATTCTGCAGACCCCCTATGAGAGAGTCCTGAAGCTGCTCAGCTAGTAGTTCAGAAAACAGAGATACAGTAGGATGGAAACTTGAAATTTCTAGCCATGCTCTCACCAATTTGCACTGAAATCAGCTGAACAGGTTCACAGTAACCACATACTCATGGTAATTTCCCAGAAAACATTTCCATGAATCCCCACACAGAGGAGGGTGAGAGAGTAATTAATTTCTGCTGAGGAATATCAATTAATATTTTACTTTTGGTAGACTTTTAAGAGAGGTGTGGCCATTAAGATGCTAAAAAAAAAAACCTGTAACTTAATAGCCAAACAGAATACTTTTAGTTAGGTGACATGCTTTTACTTGCGAATAAGCAACAGAAGAAACTGTGTGTGTCTAGAAAATGTAATTGTTTACGCAGACCAGTAACAGGTAGTTACCATTCGCATTTGAGCACCCATTTCTATAGTGTGGCAGTGATTCACAGATGGACACCATGTAGTAGCAGCTGTGATGGTTGTTGCAGTCACTACTGCTAAATAATGCTGATACAGCATCACATGACCATCACGATCATCTGTCACGATAGTTGCATTAATCGGTCATGTGAGTTAAGGTGCATATACATGGTGAGATCCTTGCTATGCCTGACTATGTGATTTCCCTTGAACTCCAGAAGAGCTCAAAAGCACCGATTTTGACTATCTGTACTTTCGATTTTGTCTATGTATGATTTTGACTAAGTGCCAGTTTTGACTATACTTTGTACTAGATAGTACACTAGATAGTCAAGAGTGACTTGCCTACACAGTCTATCTAGCCTTGCGATAATGAACCCGCAGGACCGTGCATCGGGATCGAATTTGTATCGCAAGCTGCCTAACACCTTGCGATTTCCACTAACTTTATTTGCGATTTTGACTATATAGTCAATATCGAAAGGATATAGCTCACCGTGTATACACACCTTAACCTTACTCAGGGGACAGGAAATCTGTGCCAGAAGATGTATACCTGGCCTCAACATAACTACGAAATGGGGATGAGTACTCATGCCAGGAGTTACATTAACCCAACATTGTAGGGTTGGGCTAATGCAAGTCCTGAATTTTTGTAGACCGAATGAAGTTCTGTTTCTTTAAACCAAGCCCTTTGTAAAGAGTAACAATAGCAATTATTTCCTAAATTCAGTACATTTCCTAATAAAGGCACAATATATATTTATATATACTGTATATATATTTTTCTAAATCATTTTGTTTATCCCATCCAGCCAAACTTGACCTCTTCATTCTCTGTTGCACAGTACATTATACAGAATATAAGGAACACTTACATTGAATGTGGTATAATGCATTTTTCTATTTTAGCAGCATAAACAGCAGCAGTATACACAGTGGGGTAAATTTACTAAGATGGGAGTTCTATTTAAGATGGTATGTTGCCCATAGCAACCAATCAGATTCCAGGTATTATCGTTTAGAAGGTCCTAGATTGATATGAAGTAGAATCTGATTGGTTGCTATGGGCAACATCCCATCTTAAATAAAACTTCCATCTTAGTAAATTTACCCCAGTGTATCACAGAACAGAGTAGCCATTCTATATACAAAGAGCTGGTAGGTCAGTTCATATTTGGTAGTTGGAAGTCAGGTCATATTTGGTGAGCGGCAAGCAGGTTTCAATGCTTTGGATAAGCATCTTCAGAGTAGTGGCTTTGATGCATCAAATTAGCAATGGTAGAGAAGTCAAAATATTGACAGCTCACATACTGTAGTAGTACATAGTAGGGAGTAAGTCAGTTTGATATGCAGAACATATAGTCAGATGTCAGAAATAAGCCAGGTTCTACACAGGGCAAGCCCTCATCATAATAGCATGGGGCCTAATTCAGACCTGGTCGCACGCAGGCTATTTTTTGCTGCTGCGACCAGGTAATTGGCACCTACAGTGGAGGGGGTTAGGGCTTTGCGGAGATGCGTTCGGCTGTGCAGTGAGCTGCACAAACAAAAGTTTGTGCATTTTCTGCACAGCCCAGGACTTACTCACCCACTGCGATGATCCATGAAGAAGCTGACGTCAGGATCCCTCCCCGGACATGGCTGGGCATGCCTGCATTTTTCCGACCACTCCCAGAAAATGGTGAGTTGCCGCCCATGAACACCTTCTGTTTGGCAATCTTCTTGCGATCGCCGATGCAATCGCTTTCTTCATTACTTTCGTCACTGCCCATCGCCGGCCAGCAACGACCTGCGCAATGCGTCCCGCACGCATGCGCTGTTCAGACCCGATCGCATGGCTGCAAAAAACTGCGGCGTACGATCGGGTCTGAATTAACCCCATAGACCAGTAGTTCTTAAACTGTGTGTTGGGACTTTTGCAGGGGTGCCTTGGATTGGTGGTCCAGGACCAATTCAAATTATTTATGGTGAATGTAATAGATAAAAACCAGTGCTGGTGGCTGTCAATCATAAAATATGTGGACAAACTGAAGCAAATCTTGTTTCTCACTACACAACTGAAACTAAGGATGACATATAAACACAATTTACTTAATATAATATTTTTTTTCAAAATGTCTCAATAATAAACACATGGCCCAGGGTTGCCTTGAAAAAAATTCTGATACTCTAGGGCTCCGTGATTCAAAAAAGTTTTGGAACAACTGGCATAGACAATACACAAGCAGGTAATTGAACAGGAACAAGGTTCAGGATTCAAGATGTAGTTTCAACACCCTGGAGAAATATGTCATTCCTCGCTGGGGGATTTAGTCATAATGCCGACATTTACAATGTCAACATTCACAATACTGACACAATGTCAACACTTAATTTATCAACATTGTTGAAATGTCAATATTAAACATGTTGGCATAAGCAGAATATTGGCATGTTCACAAAGTCGACCTGTGAAATGAGGTCACGTGAAAGCTGATATTCTGCACAAACTGGCCATGGTGGGTAAGACTTATGGGAGGGAGTTAGGGTTAGGCAATAGCCTAGGGCAGGGGTGTAGCCAGAACTTTGTGGGCCCCATAACAACATGTTGAAGGGGCCCCCATCCCAATGCTTCTAGAGAGACACTTCTCTGCAGCAGTTGTTAATGTTATGCCCTGTAATAGTGCTTTAGTTAATTTTCTGAACCATAGTAGAGCCGTATTTAATTTTATGCCCTATAATAGTGCCCTAGTTTCTTTTATGAATTGTAGTAGTGCTCAAGTTACCCCTACGTCAGATTTCAGAGCTGCTAGTACACATTATGCAGCACAGTACCTCCAATTCACATTATGATATATAGTGCTCCCCGTTCATATTGTGCCTCATTAAAGTGCCCCGTTTCATATTATATAACATTAAAATGCCCTCCAATTCATTTTATACCACACTACAATGAGCAGTTCCGGGGGCATACCTACATATGTTGCAGGCCCCAAGGAAAAAGCTTGAAAGGACCCCTTCATACCACCCAGTAGCAAAAAATGTATATAACACCTGTAACTTTGACAGGGAAGGTGGGCCCCTCTCAGCTCTGGGCCCCATAGCAGCTGCACTGCCTGCACCTATGGTAGCTACGCCCTTGGCCTAGGGGAAGGGTTATGGGTTTGTGTTAGTTATATATTTTGCCGCAGTGATTCAGGATCCATATGAAGTCATCCTGACATCACTGCCAGACCTAGAAGTCACTGCTTGAGTACCAGGGATGTTTTGTCAACATCCTAATCATTCACCAGTGTTGATACAATGAATGTTGACTTGGACAATGTTGACATGCCAAACATGTTGATATCATGACCACGTCAGCAGTCTCATGTTGATATAATGAATGTAGATATGATGACTGCCGTCATAATATACCACACCCCAGGGCCGTAACTAGGGGGGGGGCTAAGGGGGCATGTGACCCGGGCGCCGGTGTTGAGGGGGCGCGCAATGCGCATCCACCCTGATTGTCACCGACCTACCGCTGCAGCAGTGATGCCGTAGACATTGATCACAGGTGCAGTCAGCGCGTCCGAGTCTGCCCTTCAGATGTTCCGCCTCCCCTTCCCTCACGCCTCCCCTCCCCTCACACCTCCCCTCCCCTCCCCTCATCTGACTGCAGCGGGATTTCCGGGTATAGGAGGCAGCTGTGGAGGGACAGCGGGAAGCGCAGTGAAGAAAATGAATGAGCTACCCACCACGGACTTTCCTCTCACATGCTGCTGTATGATGCCCTCCTGATGTCAGGTCTTCTGTCCGGATCTTCCTGCGGCTCTATCTCCCGCTGTGTGCACGGCCTGCTCTGCTGTCTGATCAGGGTTCCATGAGGCACAGCCCGCAGGCCTCTCTGCCTCCTTCTGCTGTACTGTGCTTTGGTGGTGAGTCTCCAGCCCCAGTGGCTGCCCCCAGTTTTCGCTGTTAGTGTATGTGTTACTGGACTGCCTTATAGTGTGAGAACTGAGGCACCATTTTGAGGCAGTCACTTGTGTTATCTGCTGGCTGCTCTGAAACCCCTGTGCCTCCCCATCTGATACACTACATTTTTGGGCCCAAGTTTCTGAACTCCACTGGGACCTAATTGCTTTCCTCATAGCTGCAGTTGGGAGGTGTGTGTGTGTGTGTGTGTGTGTGTGTGTGTGTGTGTGTGTGAAGTGTAGCATATAGGGTATTTAGTGTAGTGCAGCGTATAGGGGCATTTTTTGTGGTGTAGTACAGTGTGTAGTGATGCAGTGCAGCGTATGGGGCATGTAGTGTAATGATGTAATGTTACATATGGGGGCACATAATAGAACACGCTTCTGGGAGGCCATTTTACAGAAGCGGGAGGGGGGCGCCAAATTCATGCCTTGCCCCGGGTGACGAAAATCCTAGCTTCGGCCCTGCACACCCCTAGCTGGTTTATATTGAGAGACAATACAACAGATATGTATTATGTTCAGATAGTCATTATGTGCTGCAATGGAATTGTTTTGCAAGGAATTTAGGTCACAAGAACTGCAGGCTGCAAAACCTTAGTTTAACAAAAGCTCTTGCAACAGTACCATTGGCAGGTAAGCTGCAATTCCTTTATCAGGTCTAGATTTCAAACCACTCAGTCCCTTACACCAACATTCCATTTATTTACAAAGCACTCATTTGTAAAGCCAGGTGCTACTAAACATGTTTATGCGCAATATTTAAAGGGACAATGCTTAAATATCTGGAATAAGCTGGACCAAAAGTGGCAGGTATTCAACGTCCAACGTTTCTTAAATAAACCCCCAAACAGCGGTGGCTGCAGCACTGAATTTATAGTGCGGAAGAGGGGATGGGGGGGGTTTGCTAAGCATGTATAAACATACATGTGACTATACATGTAATACATGTGCTAGTATGTATCCGGGATCGGCAACAGCAGCCTCCATGCAGAGCCAGGGACTCTGCATTTGGCTGCACTCTACTAAGCCTGCCCCCAGACTCTCATTGGCTAGATTCACAGGAGTCTGGGTGCGGGCTTAGGAAAGTGAAGCCTAATGCCTAGTCCCGGGTTCTGCATGGCAGCTGTGATATACAGCGTCGCTACCGATCCCGGATACACACCAGCAAATACGTTAAATAGTTGGCTCTGCTGCCCAGGAGCTACAGGCGCTGCTGCCCCCAACTGTCTATTTTCAGAAACAATGAAGACATGTATTTGCAGATTTTGCAGTTTACTTTCCATGGTCAATGATTACTCAACAGAGTTTATAACAATATTTTACATTTTAGGAACAAGTAATACTTTGAAACATCAAAACCATTGATAAGGCAGTTTTGTTACTGAAAACTTGCATAACTGTAATGATGTTTATTATCCATAAAAAGCTGGTAAGGGTTTATATCAGTTTGTCAGTTTCAGTACAGTTGTTGTTAAATACTGCCCATGAGGACAGAAAAGCACAGAGTAATGGAGATAAATGATGCGCCATTCTATTACCTTAATGGTAACCGCTCAGTGTGATTGGCAGGTAACTTAAAGCCATTATTTTCTCTAATAATCAAATTTGTTGTATCAACATAATTTTTGAAATGATCTTCAGCTGAATAAGGAGATGCTTCAAATGAAGTCACGGTGCAGACTGAGCAAAAATAAGGAATATAGCAGGTGGTACTAAAATATGTCTAAAAAATGCAGAGGTGTTGTCAGTTTGACAGCAATTTGAATAGCTGCTTCCATAAATCCTGCTCAGTCGTCCTTCTGTCTCTTTCATTTTCATCAGATGTTTGTGCATACAGTAAGCTGCCTTTTCCGTAATCTCTTTTTACTTTTCTACATTCCTAGGACATAAGATGGTCATTTTGTATCACAAACCAGGTTTCTTGCCAAAGTTCCATCCTTATAGCTGAAATCACCTGAATAAATATGGACAGCACCAGTTCAGAATCAAGCAAAATTGGTTTAATCAGTTTCATTGGCCAATGTTTCGAACCCTGGAGTCATCATCCTTCCAAGGCTTTTGTCCTATCAGGTTTGTGCTATCAGGTTTGTGCGCTCTATTATAACTGTTATACATTAGACTCATCATCCCTTTCTGCATCCTACATTATTTGCTTAATTATTGTTATATGATCAGTTTGCAAGGTCCCACCTTGTTATGCAAATTCTCCCCTTTTGTATCCATATTAACAGTAGAAACTCTATGCGTCTTCAGTTGGTTCTGCAGTCTTAGTAACCATTATTCATATTGTAACTGTTTTGTAGGGCTTGCTAAGAAAATATATCTTTCTCTGGGGAAGGTCGGCAAGCGGCAGCCAGCCAGCCAGCCAGCCACATATAGACAGCTAAAATGTTTGTAAGTTTACCTACTTACCAATGTCTCATGCAAGATCCATACCACTAGGCTGTTTTATTTTTGAATTATAGCTTCTAAAACGTTAAATCATACACAATTAGGATTAGGAATACTGCGACACTTTTAAAATATATATATATTTGTTTATAATACTAACTATATGCTAATCACTATTCATTTAATCCTATATGTCAACTAAGAAGGCAGATCGTGTAAATAAACATTACATAATTTGGAATCATAATGGATAAGCTGCAAAATAATTGACATACATGTAGCTGATGCACAATTTTTTTCTTATAGAGAAAGAGCTGGCAATTGTGATATATAGGCCCACATTTATCAATCCTTGGAGAGTGATAAATAGCATGGTGATAAAGTACCAACCAATCAGCTCCTAACTTCCATATCACAGGCTGTGTTTGAAAAATGACAGTTAGGATCTGATTGCTTGGTACTTTATCACCATGCTGTTTATAACTCTCCAAGGCTTGATAAATTTAGTCCTTGGTCCTTACTAAACAGTTTTAAACATTTAGCAAACTTATGCCTTCATTTATCAAGCCATGGAGAGTGATGGATAGCTCAGTGATAAAGGGCCTAATTCAGACCTGATTGTAGCAGCAAATTTGTTAGCAAATGGGCAAAACCATGTGCACTGCAGGAGGGGGGGCAGATATAACGTGTGCAGAGAGAGTTAGATTTGGGTGGGGTGTGTTAAAACTGAAATCTAAATTGCAGTGTAAAAATAAAGCAGCCGGTATTTACCCTGCACAGAAACAATATAACCCACCGAAATCTAACTTTCTCTGCACATGTTATATATGCCCCCCCCCCCCGTTGCATTGCACATGGTTTTGCCCATCTGCTAACAAATTTGCTGCTATGATCACATCTGAATTAGGCCCAAAGTACCAACCAATCAGCTCCTAACTTCCATGTCACAGACTGTGTTTGAAAAATGCCAGTTAGGATCCGGTTGGCTGGTACTTTATCACCCTACTATTAGCACTCTCCAAGGCTTGATAAATCCGGGCCTTTCCCATTGCAAATGATTTGTGGATTTGTCTAAGGGACCAAGGAGAGAAAGGCAACCATACCAAAAATATATAGCCTCATGAGAATAGGGATTGGTAAGTCTAGCTAAGATTTTGGGTGGACAAAAGTCAAATTGGGTTGAAACTGTAGTTTGAACCCAGTTTTGTAGCTGGAGATAAAAAAAACCAGGGCGAGGGTTCCAGCCCATATTTAGTGCAAAAGGAAGGGGAGTATGAAGGATGGTGAAAACAGATAGGCTATGATAATGGTGCCCATGTGGGACCAGTAAGATGTACGGAGGTTAGGTAGCAGAAAAGCAAGAGCTTTTAGAGATGTATTTCTAGTTGGGAGCGTAAAATCAAACCAGGAAGGGAGGTTGGCATTCCACACCTTCAGGACGTCTGTAAATGACATGGTGAGTGAACTTTATTTTGGTTGGAGCTGACTGGCAGACCAAAGAAGGTCTGTCAAAGGAAATACAGACACAAGGATACCTTCCAGATATACCCAGTGCTATGAGCAGAGAGGAAGAAAGCAGTCACTAAGCTGAGAAAGTAGGGCTGCCTCATGATAGCATTGTAGATCAGGTAGAGCTAGACCACCCAGATGTCATGCGAACAAAGACTAGGTGGGGAGAATTTTGCTTCAAGACATAGGAGAGCATCAACTGTGTCATGGAGTCTAGGAAGTTGCGATGGATTGCAAATGGGATAGCCAAGAACAGGTATATACATTTGGAAAATAGCATAATTTCAAACGACACTAAGTTACCCACCAGGAAACCTCATATTTCATCCAGGCAGCACCTAACCCTATGGGTGCTCTTCACACTGTCGTAAGGGGCTACACCCCCTTAACCCTTGCACACCCTTGTGGCGTGCAATATTTTTATTATATGGAGTATTACCTCCAATGATAATTGTGTGAGTGGTTAAATATTGCACAGACAAAGGGCGTGCAATGGTTAAGGGGTCAAATCCCCTTGCAACAGTCTGAATAGTGCACACAGGACCTGATTAATCACCTAGTAAGTGCTGTGGTTGGGGGAGTAGTGAGTGCAGGGGAGATGCGGATGGGGTCCGGGGGTGCCGCGGGTGGGGGAGGGGCGGTGCAGGTGGGGGAGGGAGCATGGGTGCCGCAAGGGTGGGGGTCCGGATCCATGGTGGGTGGGGTAGGAGAGGTAGCGGGGGTGCCACGGTTGGGGGAGGGGCAGGTGCGGTGGGGTGGCAGATGGGGGAGGGGTGAGTAATGCTTCTCCTCCTGGAAGCAGCTAAGCTGCTATCCTCCCTTTGGCAGTGGCTCTCCCGGAGACTCGCACAGCAGCCAGTCACTATTGTTAGCGCCGGTGTCCTACGCACCGCATTACAAGGAAGAAGATGCACTCAATAAACTACAGGTCCCAGCAGCCCTATGGGCTGGAATGCTTTGGCGCTAAGGGCTGCTGGGATTTTGTAGTTTATTTAGTGTGTCTACTTCCCTGTAATGCAACGCGTTGGGACACTGGCGCTAACAATAATGACTGGCTGGCAGAACTGACTGACTGGCTGAATAAGTGTAAAAGTTGAGAGTGCTGTGCAGTGTCAGTGACACTGCACACCCACTGCACTGCACAGCACTGTCACCTTTTACATTGATTCAGCGTCCAGACATTACCCTCTGTGATATCACCCACTCTATCCGTTACATTGGCCATCTCGGGGCTTCCAGGCCGGCAGGCCAGGTGCTGTGCTGCGGAGTCAGGGCCTCTGGGGATCTGGATGCGGCTATGGTGGGGAGGCACTTCTGTGACATTACGCACAGAGGAGGCTGCGGGGCTCAGAGAGTATGCGGCGCAGGGAGGGCTATGAAAGCCTTCCGCTGCGCAGCTTTCCGACACATCTATGGCGGTGGCAGCAGCAGCTTTTGTTCCACCTGCGCCGCGGCTAGGGAGTGGGGATTGTTGATTGCGGAGGGGGCAGGCGGACTGGTAGCAGAACATAGGACGTTGCAGTAAGAGCATACCTCCCACTGTCCCGATTTTCGTGGGACAGTCCCATATTTTTTTGGGACTGTCCCGCTGTTCCACCCGCGGGTCGCAATGTCCCGCGGTGTGGGGGGATGGCAGTTGGGAGGCTCCTGCACTCGCTGCTCTGCTTAGCAGAACAGCGGTGAATAGATGCTGTGCACATGCGCATAGAGTCTATTCAGTGGCGATAGAAGGACAGGGGGCATGCCAGTGGCTCACGGAGCGCTGGGCATGCCCCCTTAGTGATGAAAACGGGGCTGTGGCTGGCGACCGCGGACACTCCCATGAAGCCACGCCCCATTTTCATAGGCCATGCCTTATTTTCGCCAGAGGTATGAGTAAAGGGATTTTTTTCCACCTATCTACAGAGCTGAGACTTGCTGCAGATGCAGTGGCATACCCTCCAACTGTACCTGTTTGGCAGATATAGTACCTTTATTTATGGTCTGTACCAATTTATGCCTCTTCAAACTTCCATTGAAAGTATAGGAAAAGGGGCGTGGCAATTCCATTTTACCTGTGGCCATGCCCCCTTTTGGAATATGTAGCGATATTTACGTGTAAATTGTTGAAGGGCATGTTGCTGCAGATGTAGTGTGCCTATTTTGGGTTGAGGACCTGGAGCTGCAGCTCCATCAGACCCATTGTTAATCCTGCTCTGGAAACACACAGCAGCCAAGGGCGAGCATAGCCATCATGCCCAAAGTGTAGCAAGCAAAGCAAACCGACGAAGGTAAATGTTTTCATGTTGTGAACAAGTTTACTCATGTCCTGAAGCAGTATAGTTACGCTATGCCAGGGGGGTCCCATGTTCTAAACTTCAACCTATTATTATTATTATTATTGTTAAACATGTCACATGTTATCCATAGTACCGTACAGAGGACTAAGACACAACAGTACATGGTAACACAGTACAATACAATATACAATTAACAAATAACTCTCAACTCAGCTATTGATTTAGGTGGTCATTCCGAGTTGATCGGAGTCAGCAAGTTTTTGCTGCTGCTGCGATCAACTAGTACACGCCTATGGGGAAGTATATTTTAGCTTAGCAGGGCTGCGATCACTTGTGCAGCCCTGCTAAGCTAAAAAAAATTCAAGCAAAAGTAGACCAGCCCTATACCTACTTACCCTGTATGACGATCTCTGCGATGCTGGAGCTGGCTTTGACGTCAGACATCCGCCCTCCGTTCTGCTGGACATGCCTGTGTTTTCCTTACCACTCCCCGAAAACGGTCTCCAACAGTCCGGTGATGCCCAGGTATTCCTTCTTCTTGTCAATCTTCTTTGCGGTCGGCTCTGCGACTGCTTCCATCGTATGACGCGACGTAACCCGGCGACCCCTGCCACCGGGCAACGTCACGCATGGGCATTAAGGCCACCGAGCATGCGCATTCTGGACCCATTCGCACCGCAGTGATAAACCGCTGCGTGTGAACGGGTCGGAATGACCCCCTTAGGTGGGTCAGGGTGAATGTTCAGTGTGTTCTGGAACCTGTTCTCTTTGACTAGGGTTCAACAAACAGGTTTTGGGCAACTGAAAGAGGTGCAAAGCAGAGACAAAGAGAGGGTGGAGCCCCGGGCAGAGATCCCAAGGTGACGAGAGTAGTTGGTGAGCAAAAGTAGTAGATGATGAGACAAGAGGAATCAGACTCTATTATACAGCGTAAGTACACTGTGTACCAGATGCAGCAGTGACAGAGAGCTACACTTTCTATGCACTCACTGACCTAACACCCCACCTTAGCTGGTAATACATCTCATGCTATTACCATCCCTGTACCTTTAGCTTTTTCATGATTAATTTTAATCTCTATCTGTGGTTTCTCCATATACACCTTCAGTGTTATTTCAAAACCCTATACTGATCTTAGCCTATTTTGACATACCCTATTTACTATAAAACAGTAAAGTAACATTATCAGCTCCATCTCATAATTCCCACCCTCACTGCACAAAAAGATTAACTATCTATATGTGCCTGGGCACCCAAAGCTATTTGAACCAAATACCTTGAAAACTTAAAAGCCTCACTTTTGTCTAGCGTCTGCATCATGGAGGTGCGGGTGGATGAGGCACACAGTGGGCACAGCCATTGGGGCACTGCTGACAAAAGGGGGAGAGCCCCCATGTTTTAAGAGCCCTAGGCCCCCTGTAGACATAATCTGGGCCTACTCTTTTACGGAGTTAAAAATCAGCACATTAGGTTTGAATATATACTGTACGTTTAACAACAGGTACAGTAAGATAATGATACCAGGTACTTTGGTATGTGGTCCAGTCTGTGCACAGACCAGGACCACTAAACCAAAAAGTGTTTTGCCATATGTGACCATGCTCATCGCAGTCCCAGTTGACTGCTTATAGGAACTACCTTCAATCAATGGGTAAGACTGTGTAGTTACAAAAATTTAGAATAAATTTAAATGTAACTACACAGTGTAATCACCATCTTAAATGGGTTAATAACATCCAAGAAGGACAATTTCAAACAGTCAAAAGAAACTGCTCAAATAATACACCATTTGAAACTTAAAGTTCCCTATTAAAACAGCTGTTTGTTTATAGAAAATATAATAAAACTTCACTGGAAAAAAGTTTGTACAAAGTCAAAAATAAAAACAGAATATCTCATTAAATATAATAAAAAGAAGCAAAGAAATACCCCAAAAGCAGCTGTCACTACTAAATATGATGGCCATACAAAAAGATTGGAAACTAGCCTGAAAAATGCATGGGCATGTACCAAATTTGGGTCAAGATCTAAAGCAAATCATGCCAAAGAAACTGGTAGTCATTCACAGTAAAGCACCGTTATTAAAAAATATACTAACATCTAGTTTTATAAAACCAAAGGAGGAATCTCTTAGATCTTGTAACAAATACTTTTATATTTGCATTTATTGTAACGGTTGCAACAAACTGGACAATAAAACTATAAAATCAATACGTTTCACATCACATAAGACAGACTTTGAATATAAAATCATACAACATCTCAATTGTAATTGTTTATCTGTTTGAATGTCGTTGTGGTCTACAATATGTAGGCTGCATAAAGATAAAATTAGAAACCAGAATTAGTGAACACATTTATAATATATTGTAACACTGTAAGGGTACAAGGTGCCGTTTCCTGGGGTAAATGGCAGCACGCAGCAGCTGAGGAACCACACAAGTCCAGTTTCTGGTACAACTGGCCCCAGCCAGTTTTATTATACAGAAAATAAAACAAACACCAAAAGAAAATACCTTGCCTGTCCTGCACTAACTAAACACAAGATGTTCCTAACTATCAATTAACAAAAACACAGAGTTCTCTAGTAAACACTGTATAGCTCACTTGTATCAGGAAGCATGTTTCTCACAGAGATCCTGCAGTCTTCCCAGGCAGTCTGCACACATTAATCAGGCTAGAAGCCCTATAAGACTCTTGCACAGCTGAAAGCCCTGATTAGCCCTCTGTGAGGCCAAAGATCCGAACTGGGCCCAATGTCTGGAACTCGCCCTATCTCTCTCTCAGGGCCCTTATCCAGCTTTTCCAGCAAACTGAAAAGGTTCTAACAAAACAAAAGCATTTTCTTAGAAGTTTTCATTTTCTAAAACATGTAAGACAACAACCTGGGACAAACATACCTGCCCTCAAACACTATCCCAGTGTTCTTGTCACATATCCCCCTCCCCTGTTTCGACCTAGGGGCCAGAACACTTGTAGCCCCCAAACAGAAGATGCGGGACAATGCATCTGCGTTGGCCAATTGTGTACCCGGTCTATGTTCGACAGTAAACTTAAAATCCTGCAACGCTAGAAACCATCTAGTTACACGAGCATTCTTGACTCTATTTACATACATCCATTTTAAAGGGTCATGATCTGTCACTAGTCTGAATTGTCTACCCAAGAGGTAATATCTCATGGTATCTAGTGCCCACTTAATGGCCAAAGCCTCCTTTTCCACAATGGCATACCTTTTTTCATGCTCATTTTGTTTCCTAATCAAATAAATTATAGGGTGTTCGTCCCCATCTCTGGTTTGGGACAACACAGCCCCTATCCCTACCTCTGAGGCATCTGTCTGTACCACAAATTCTTTTGAAAAATCTGGTGTTATCAATACCGGTTGTGAACACAAAGCCACTTTTAACGCTTGGAACGCTTTTTCTGCATCAGGGTTCCATTTCACCATATTTGACTGCTTCCCTTTGGTAAGGTCTAACAACGGCACCACTGTGGCTGCAAAATTGGGAATAAACCGTCTATAGTACCCAGTTATTCCCAAAAAAGCCCTTACTTGTTTTTTATTCACTGGACGAGGCCAGTTTTGAATAGCATCAATTTTATTCAATTGGGGCCTAATCAGACCTCTGCCTATGGTGAAGCCCAAGTATTTGACCTCCTCCATTGCGAGGCAGCACTTCTTTGGGTTAGCAGTTAACCCTGCCTCTCTGATTGAGTCCAGTACTGCTTGTACTTTAACCAAATGGGACCCCCAGTCTGTACTGTGAATTACCACATCATCCAAATAGGCAGCTGCATATTTTCTATGGGGCCTCAAAATGTTATACATCACCCGTTGAAAGGTTGGTGGAGCCCCATGCAACCCAAAGGGTAACATCTTATACTGGTACAGCCCCTCCGGAACCGAAAAGGCTGTTTTTTCTTTTGCGCTATCAGATAAAGGTATTTGCCAGTAGCCTTTGGTCAGGTCCAACGTGGTGAGAAACCTGGCTGTTCCCAGCCTTTCTATAAGCTCATCCACACGGGGCATGGGGTATGCGTCAAACTTGGACACCTCATTTAACTTACAAAAGTCATTACAGAAGCGTATGCTACCGTCGGGCTTCAGGATGAGAACTATGGGACTGGACCACTCACTGTAGGATTCCTCTATGTCTCCAAGTTCTAACATGGTTTTAACTTCTTTAGAAACAGCTTCTCGCTGAGATTCAGGAATCCTATATGGCTTTAAATGAACCCTGATCCCTGGTTCTGTGACAATGTCATGTTTTATTATGGTCGTTTGGCCAGGCAGCTCTGAAAATATCTCCCTATTTTGGATGAGAAATTCTTTAACCAGATTGTTCTGATCAGCTGATAATGTCTCTGACACCTTTACTGCGGGAAGCAACCGAGGTGAAGACACCGAAGGGCAAGGCTCCGCTGACAGAGAAAACCTATCTTTCCAAGGTTTGATTAAGTTAACACGGTAGATTTGTTCGGGTTTTCTCCTTCCCGGCTGGTATACTTTGTAATTAACTTTATTCACTTTTTCCCTAATCTCAAATGGACCCTGCCATTTAGCTAGGAATTTGCTTTCCACAGTGGGTACCAAAACAAGAACTCTATCTCCAGGAGCAAATTCCCGTATCTTGGCACTCCGGTTATAGACCATCTGTTGAGCACTTTGGGCCTGTTCCATGTGCTCTCTGACAATAGGTACCACGGCTGCAATCCTATTCTGCATTTGTGTAACATGTTCAATAACGCTTCTATAAGGAGTGGGCTGTCCTTCCCACGTCTCTTTGGCAATGTCCAACAGCCCTCTGGGGTGTCTACCATACAACAAATCAAATGGAGAAAACCCCGTAGAGGACTGAGGAACTTCTCTGATGGCCATTAACAAGTAGGGCAACAAACAATCCCAGTTTTTCCCATCTCTCACAACAACCTTTTTTAACATACTTTTTAATGTTTTATTAAACCTTACCACCAACCCGTCAGTTTGGGGATGGTAGATGGACGTCCTGAGGTGAGTGACCTTAAATAATTTGCACAATTCTTTCATGATCCTTGACATAAATGGAGTACCTTGATCAGTCAAAATTTCTTTTGGTATTCCCACTCTACTAAAAACCTGCACCAGCTCCCTAGCTATCGCCTTGGATGTGATAGTGCATAAAGGGACAGCCTCAGGATATCGAGTGGCATAGTCCATAATTACCAGGATATACTGATGGCCCCGAGCAGACTTTAACAAGGGCCCCACGAGATCCATGGCTATTCTGTCAAACGGGACCTCTATAATAGGCATGGGAACTAGTGGGCTCCTGAAATGGGGTCTAGGGGCATGATACTGGCATTCAGGACAGGAAGAACAATATTCAGACACTTCTTTATAAACCCCTGGCCAAAAGAACCTTTGTAAAACTCTTTCAGTGGTTTTTTCTGCCCCTAAATGTCCTGCGGTAACGTGACTATGAGCTAAATCTAGTACCTTTCTCCGATAAGGCTGGGGAACTACCAGCTGTTCCACCACATCTTCACCCCTTTTGACAATGTGGTACAAGAGCTCATTACAGATGGCCATGTGGGGATACGTAACCCTGTCACCTGGTACCACAGGTTCCCCATTAACAACCTTAACATTCTCTCTAGCCTTTATTAAGGTAGGATCCTTTAACTGTTCAGACGCAAACAGATCCTTCTTTACCTCCAGGTCAGGCACGCTTTCAGTTCTAACTACTATGTCTCTGTTCCCAGCAAGAGGGTCCTCACTGGACTCCCCATCTGTCACTTCCCCAGCCAAACTAGCAAAAGGCAAAGGGTCAGAAAGTTCCGAAGACACACGTACATCCATAAAATCACCGGTATTATCAACTGGCTCTTTACTTCTCACATCTGTTGATAACCGTGATTCCCACAGTTTCCAAAAATGAGGAAAATCCCTCCCTATTATGGCCTCATGCACCAAGGTGGGGACCAGTCCTACTTTAACAATTGCTGACCCACAACAAGTTTCTATATTCACTTCAGCAGTGACATAATGTTGGGTATCCCCATGTATGCAAGTTACCCCAATAGGTATTTGCTGGACCTTTAAGGGGTACACTAACCCAGCTTTCACGAGGGTAACTAAACTTCCTGAATCTAGCAAGGCCTCTACCCGGATATCCTCTAAGAACACATCACACATTTGTTTTTCAAGCTCAGGTGAAGGTACCACAGTACAGGCTAACCTAGCAAAGAAAGACATTCTGCGACATTCAAAGGCAGCATCACATTGCATGGGTTCTTGCGTGACTGGGCAATTGGCAATAACATGACCTGGCATACCACACCTAAAACATTTAACCACACGATTATCAACCCGTTTGGGCAGCATAGACCGTTCTAGCCCCATTGGCCTGTCTCCAGGGCCAGTGTTTACAGTCTCTCCAGCCTTGCGTTCTCTTAACCGCCCAGCAACATTTTCCCACGGAACAGTCTTACCAGTCTTTACTGAAGGGCGCTGTCGAGGATCTATGGGTTGCTGGGTGGTCATCAGTAGTTCCTCTGCTGCCAAATACCTCTCTACCATGTCCACTAATTGGTCAGCAGTACCCGGGTTTCCATGGCTCACCCACTTGCGCAGGACCATGGGCAAAGATCTCAAGTAGCGGTCCATGACGACTCTTTCAACCATCTGGGGACCAGTTTATGTCTCTGGCTGTAACCATTTTTTTGTTAGCTGAATAAGGTCGTGCATCTGGGAGCGAGGAGACTTCTCCATGGTGTACACCCAACGGTGCACCCATTGTGCTCGTACTGACAGCGTGACTCCCAAGCGGGTCAGGATCTCAGTCTTTAGTTTATCATAGTCCCGAGCCTCAGCAGGGCTTAAATCAAAGTACGCTTTTTGGGGCTCACCTCACAGAAAAGGTGCCAGCAGACAGGCCCACTGAGCTTTCGCCAAGTTCTCACGCTCGGCAGTCCTTTCAAACGTGGTCAGGTAGGCCTCCACATCATCAGCCTCTGTCATTTTCTGCAGGAAGTGACTGGCCCGTATAGAACTAGAGCTGGTCGGAGCACTGACGGCCATATCTCCAATCCGGGCTGCAAGGCTCTGCATCACTTCTGTTAAGGCCTCTCGCTGTAGTCTCCAATTTTCCTCCATTGCCACCTGCTGCTGTCTGTTGGCCTCCTGCTGAGCCGCTGTAGCTTGCAGCAAGGCTTTGAGCAGTTCTTCCATGTCGACAGACTTTTCAGGCGGCTTTGTAGCTGCTTTCACCCTGGACATATATCAAATCCTCAGGGCGAATCTCAGTAACTTCACACTGGCCTGTATCTGCATAAACCACCGTTTTCTGCAGGCCTCACAAAGCTGCTGCTTTCACTTATGCGCAGAACGGCATGCTCGCATTCTCCACCATGTTGTAACACTGTAAGGGTACAAGGTGCCGTTTCCTGGGGTAAATGGCAGTACGCAGCATCTGAGGAACCACACAAGTCCAGTTTCTGGTACAACTGGCCCCAGCCAGTTTTATTATACAGAAAATAAAACAAACACCAAAAGAAAATACCTTGCCTGTCAGGCACTAACTAAACACAAGATGTTCCTAACTATCACTAAACAAAAACACAGAGTTCTCCAGTAAACACTGTATAGCTCACTTGTATCAGGAAGCGTGTTTCTCTCACAGAGATCCTGCAGTCTTCCCAGGCAGTCTGCACACATTAATCAGGCTAGAAGCCCTATAAGACTCTTGCACAGCTGAAAGCCCTGATTAGCCCTCTGTGAGGCCAAAGATCCGAACTGGGCCCAATGTCTGGAACTCGCCCTATCTCTCTCTCAGGGCCCTTATCCAGCTTTTCCAGCAAACTGAAAAGGTTCTAACAAAACAAAAGCATTTTCCTAGAAGTTTTCATTTTCTAAAACATGTAAGACAAGAACCTGGGACAAACATACCTGCCCTCAAACACTATCCCAGTGTTCTTGTCACTATATATATATATATATATATATATATATATATATAGGGTTAGAAAACATAGTGTCTGATCATTTCATGAAACATCATGATAAGAAACCTAAGGACTTAGGGACCCATTTATTGTGGCTTTATCGTGTATTTGTGGCTATATTGCCATAAAAACAGGTGCTTTCGGGGGCTAGCTGCAAATACTATGGAAGTACGAAGGAGGGATCGCAGCAGGTATATCCGATACCTGCTGCACTGCCTCCATTGCCGTCTTCAGCAGCATCCCCCATGGTTTATATGGGGGATGCGATGCTGCCCAATGTATCAATATTGGGAATGTGAAGAATTCCCAATATTGGCCTCTATAGTTATCGCAATCTCCTGATTGCTGTAACCCTTTGTAGCCTATGGGCTACATATCATGAGCTGTAGATCCGGCAGGGTTCCCCAGAAACCCTTCACTGCAAATGGCCCATGTGCACATCGGTGAGGTTACCGTGCATGCGCAGAGGCATGGACAACCTGCTAGGCACATCACAGGGACGGGCTCCTTTCGGTGTTAAGATCCCGCTCAGATCGCATGCAATATGGGATCTATGATAAATACTCTCCTGGACCTGTGACCTGTGTTCTTCTTTAAAATAAAAAAATGTAATTCTCTAAACATTTCTTTGAGAACAATTTAATAGTATATTATTTTCATATTATATACACTATACTGTATCTTTATAACCTTTTATAACCCCTTTAGTTTATAAACTTGAACACAGTGCAGCAGCATGACATCTCTTATTAAAATGTAAAAAAATATTTTTAGTAAACTTGAAAATAATTGTATGCATACATATCTTTTCAATGAATAAACAATGAAGGATTTTAAACTTATACACAAATATGCAAATTTCCCGGATCCCTCAAAAAGAACCAATCTGGCATAATTCTAAGGGATAAAAAAGCATTTTGATGCTAAAACGCATTGGAGCAATTTGCAAAGGTGACCTTCTGACCGTCAGCTTCCAATAGATGAGGATATCTTGTATGGTTTATTGCTGGCTGCTGAAGTCTAATCTGGATACACACTATAAAATTATCTGTCCAATCTTTCTGGTTGGAATGAAAATCTAGTAATGTATGGGAGCAAATGACAATTGACCATTTGCTCCCAAAAACTGGAAAACAGACAAAAATGGATGTTCAAACAAATTAGCTAAATCCATTTGATTTAACCAATTTATCCAAACAACCATTTTTGCCCATTTTCTAGCTTTTGGGAGCAAATGGTTGATTGTTATTTGCTCCCATATATTATCAGATTTTTGCTTCAACCAGAAAGATTGGACAGATAATCTGATAGTGTGTTAGTGAGTGTACCACTACAATCTACTGATACTACCTGTACAAATACACAGACAGAAATGATCGATTTATGGCTGTGTGCACCCTATCTGCTGATAATTGCCATCACAGTAGGAAAACGAACTACTCCATGGACAGCCTGTTGGGTGTGGCCAGTTCTGGGAGGTTTCTGTCTCTGCTGAAATGGATCACGGCACTAGCAAACAGCAAAGATGGAGCCATGCAATTCAACTATAACTGACTCTGAGGCACAGAGACTGAACGGGACCTCTAGGGTAAGATAGGGAAAATTCCAAACAGACAATTCCTCATAGGCAGAAGGCTCATCATCACATATTCTCACTAAAATATTTATAAATATAAACCTTTTGTTTTGTATTCATATTCATTTTCTGTAGTTGTCATTTTTTGCTCTGTCAAATTGCTGCTGATAGTAAATGGTCACAACAACTGTACATATTATTATTGTATCACATATTTATAAATTTGTTCTTAATATTTTCAATATCTTTTAGATATGGTGAAACTATTATCTATAATTATGTCTGTGTTGTTAACATTGTGGAATACTACCTGATGCTTTGTTAGGTGTAAGAAGCTATCTTTGAAAATGTTGTATGCATAAGACAATGAAAACACTCATACTGTATAACTTAGACTTTATAAAATAACTCCCCACCCCCCATTGGCAACATACCCCCCAGTGGTATTAAATCCAAATAATGTGAGCATACCCCTCCTTAGTAGAAAAAATAATAATCTATGATTTATAAGCTCACCTCCAACCTGTAAAAATACCCTGTTTTGCACACACCACCGTTGTGACCAATATATTTTTATTTTATATCTGTTTTATTTGATATTTTCCCTTCCCCAACTCCATTTGCTATTGATTCCTCTCCCCGGTGATCCCCTCCCCATATGCATAACTCCACCATCCCCCACAGCGCAGCGGAGCGTGTTTTTTAAGGGGGGCTGCTGATCAGTCCCCTCTGCTTCAGATGCACATGAAGAGATCAGCCAAATTGTGCATGGACAGTAACTATGGGCCTAATTCAGACCTTATCATAACCGTGCTAAATTTTGCACGGATACGATCAGCCACCGTGGCATGCGGGGGGACACCCAGCACAGGGCTAGTCTGCCCCGCATGTCTGGCCCTCCCCCCGCCGCACAGGTACAAAAGCGTTGCACGGCGGCGATGCTTTTGTACCTGAAGAGTAGCTCCCTACCAGTGCAGCTCCTGTGCGCAAGCAGGGAGCTACCCATCGCTCTCCATGATGCAGCGGCTGCGTGTGACGTCATGCTGCCACTGCGGCCCACCCCCGCACTGTCCGGGCACGCCTGCATTGCCCGGACTGCGCCCCCAAACACGGCAAACCGATGCCTCCGGCCTGCCTGCTCGTGCCCAGCGAAAGCCTCTGCCTGTCAATCAGGCAGAGGCGATTGCTGGGCAGAGATGCCAATTGCATCTCTGGCATGCATCAGTGTACTGCGGTGCCTGCGCATTCACAGATCAGACCTGATAGCCCGCTGTGGGAATACGCACAGCAGCGATTAGGTCTGAATTAGCCCGTATGCTCCCCTCCCCATGCTGTGCTTTGCTGGAGCATGCACTCCAGAAAGCAGATGGCACGGCATTCTGTGGCGCGATTCCGGAAGTGATGCTGGTGGTCAGAGACCATCACTCTGGGGAGCCAAGTGCAGAACAGATCTGTCAATCTACACCTCGGGCCAGGTAACAGGTAAATGGGATGTATTAACATCGTGTCTGCCAGATTGAAAGTTCCCCACAGTGCATCAGCCTAGGCACAGGCAAAGCTCTCTGATTTGGAAGAGGCATCTGTCTCCATCAACATGGTGGAGGTGGGAAAAGTAAGACATTGCAGATGTCAAAATCGATAGCTGCAGCTGTCGGAATGAGCAGTGTCACTGACACATCATACATTTGCTGGCACATCAGCATGCTATATTGTAGATAGCAGCACTGATAATGATGGGGATGCATAGCGGCCCCCGGAATATGTCACACACCGCAGGCAGATTATATACAGGGAAGCAGTATCTGCAGCACATAACATGCCTAGATACCCCTGAGGCACACAGTGCCTCTTCATTAGTGATGTGCACCGGACATTTTTCGGGTTTTGAGTTTTGGTTTTGG
The DNA here is from genome assembly GCF_028390025.1 of Pseudophryne corroboree. Classification (NCBI taxonomy): domain Eukaryota; kingdom Metazoa; phylum Chordata; class Amphibia; order Anura; family Myobatrachidae; genus Pseudophryne; species Pseudophryne corroboree. The sequence continues at coordinate 307,729,911 of NC_086445.1, forward strand.
ATTCGGTTCCGCGGCCGTGTTTTGGATTCGGACGCGTTTTGGCAAAAACCTCCCTGAAATTTTTTTGTCGGATTCGGGTGTGTTTTGGATTCGGGTGTTTTTTACAAAAAACCCTCAAAAACAGCTTAAATCATAGAATTTGGGAGTCATTTTGATCCCATAGTATTATTAACCTCAATAACCATAATTTCCACTCATTTCCAGTCTATCCTGAACACCTCACACCTCACAATATTATTTTTAGTCCTAAAATTTGCACCGAGTTCATTGGATGACTAAGCTAAGCGACCCAAGTGGCCGACACAAACACCTGGCCCATCTAGGAGTGGCACTGCAGTGTCAGACAGGATGGTCGATTTAAAAAATAGTCCCCAAACAGCACATGATGCAAAGAAAAAAAGAGGTGCACTGTGGTCGCTGGATGGCTAAGCTAAGCGACACAAGTGGCCGACACAAACACCGGGCCCATCTAGGAGTGGCACTGCAGTGTCAGGCAGGATGGCACTTCAAAAAAAATAGTCCCCAAACAGCACATGATGCAAAGAAAAATGAAAGAAAAAAGAGGTGCAAGATGGAATTGTCCTTGGGCCCTCCCACCCACCCTTATGTTGTATAAACAGGACATGTACACTTTAACAAACCCATCTTTTCAGCGACAGGGTCTGCCACACAACTGTGACTGAAATGACTGGTTGGTTTGGGCCCCCACCAAAAAAGAAGCAATCAATCTCTCCTTGCACAAACTGGCTCTACAGAGGCAAGATGTCCACCTCCTCCTCATTGTCCGATTCCTCACCCCTTTCACTGTGTACATCCCCCTCCTCACAGATTATTAATTCGTACCCACTGGAATCCACCATCTCAGGTCCCTGTGTACTTTCTGGAGGCAATGGCTGGTGAATGTCTCCATGGAGGAATTGATTATAATTCATTTTGATGAACATCATCTTCTCCACATTTTCTGGAAGTAACCTCGTACGCCGATTGCTGACAAGGTGAGTGGCTGCACTAAACACTCTTTCGGAGTACAAACTTGAGGGTGGGCAATTTAGGTAAAATAAAGCCAGTTTGTGCAAGGGCCTCCAAATTGCCTCTTTTTCCTGCCAGTATACGTACGGACTGTCTGACGTGCCTACTTGGATGCGGTCACTCTTATAATCCTCCACCATTCTTTCAATGGTGAGAGAATCATATGCAGTGACAGTAGACGACATGTCAGTAATCGTTGGCAGGTCCTTCAGTCCGGACCAGATGTCAGCACTCGCTCCAGACTGCCCTGCATCACCGCCAGCGGGTGGGCTCGGAATTCTTAGCCTATTCCTCGCACCCCCAGTTGCGGGAGAATGTGAAGGAGCAGCTGTTGACGGGTCACGTTCCGCTTGACTTGACAATTTTCTCACCAGCAGGTCTTTGAACCTCTGCAGACTTGTGTCTGCCGGAAAGAGAGATACAATGTAGGTTTTAAATCTAGGATCGAGCACGGTGGCCAAAATGTAGTGCTCTGATTTCAACAGATTGACCACTCGTGAATCCTGGTTAAGCGAAGTAAGGGCTCCATCCACAAGTCCCACATGCCTAGCGGAATCGCTCTGTTTTAGCTCCTCCTTCAATGTCTCCAGCTTCTTCTGCAAAAGCCTGATGAGGGGAATGACCTGACTCAGACTGGCAGTGTCTGAACTGACTTCACGTGTGGCAAGTTCAAAGGGTTGCAGAACCTTGCACAACGTTGAAATCATTCTCCACTGTGCTTGAGTCAGGTGCATTCCCCCTCCTTTGCCTATATCGTAGGCAGATGTATAGGCTTGAATGGCCTTTTGCTGCTCCTCCATCCTCTGAAGCATATAAAGGGTTGAATTCCACCTCGTTACCACCTCTTGCTTCAGATGATGACAGGGCAGGTTCAGGACTGTTTGCTGGTGCTCCAGTGTTCGGCACACGGTGGCTGAATGCCGAAAGTGGCCTGCAATTCTTCGGGCCACCGACAGCATCTCTTGCACGCCCCTGTCATTTTTTTAATAATTCTGCACCACCAAATTCAATGTATGTGCAAAACATGGGACGTGCTGGAATTTGCCCAGATGTAATGCACGCACAATATTGCTGGCATTGTCCGATGTCACAAATCCCCAGGAGAGTCCATTTGGGGTAAGCCATTCTGCGATGATGTTCCTTAGTTTCCGTAAGAGGTTGTCAGCTGTGTGCCTCTTCTGGAAAGCGGTGATACAAAGCGTAGCCTCCCTAGGAACGAGTTGGCGTTTGCGAGATGCTGCTACTGGTGCCGCCGCTGCTGTTCTTGCTGCGGGAGGCAATACATCTACCCAGTGGGCTGTCACAGTCATATAGTCCTGAGTCTGCCCTGCTCCACTTGTCCACATGTCCGTGGTTAAGTGGACATTGGGTACAACTGCATTTTTTAGGACACTGGTGACTCTTTTTCTGAGGTCTGTGTACATTTTCGGTATCGCCTGCCTAGAGAAATGGAACCTAGATGGTATTTGGTACCGGGGACACAGTATCTCAATCAAGTCTGTAGTTGTCTGTGAATTAACGGTGGATAACGGAAACACGTTTCTCACCGCCCAGGCTGCCAATGCCTGAGTTATCCAATTTGCAGCAGGATGACTGCTGTGATATTTCATCTTCCTCGCAAAGGACTGTTGGACAGTCAATTGCTTACTGGAAGTAGTACAAGTGGCCTTCCGACTTCCCCTCTGGGATGACGATCGACTCCCAGCAGCAACAACAGCAGCGCCAGCAGCAGTAGGCATTACACTCAAGGATGCATCGGAGGAATCCCAGGCAGGAGAGGACTCGTCAGACTTGCCAGTGACATGGCCTGCAGGACTATTGGCTTTCCTGTGTAAGGAGGAAATTGACACTGAGGGAGTTGGTGGTGTGGTTTGCCGGAGCTTGGTTACAAGAGGAAGGGATTTAGTGGTCAGTGGACTGCTTCCTCTGTCATCCAAAGTTTTTGAACTTGTCACTAACTTATGATGAATGCGCTGCAGGTGACGTATAAGGGAGGATGTTCTGACGTGGTTAACGTCCTTACCCCTACTTATTACAGCTTGACAAAGGCAACACACGGCTTGACACCTGTTGTCCGCATTTGTGTTAAAATAATTCCACACCGAAGAGGTGATTTTTTTTGTAATTTGACCAGGCATGTCAATGGCCATATTCGTCCCACGGACAACAGGTGTCTCCCCGGGTGCCTGACTTAAACAAACCACCTCACCATCAGAATACTCCTTGTCAATTTCCTCATCAGCGCCAGCAACACCCATATCCTCATCCTGGTGTACTTCAACAGTGACATCTTCAATTTGACTATCAGGAACTGGACTGCGGGTGCTCCTTCCAGCACTTGCAGGGGGCGTGCAAATGGTGGAAGGCGCCACCTCTTCCCGTCCAGTGTTGGGAAGGTCAGGCATCGCAGCCGACACAATTGGACTCTCCTTGGGGATTTGTAATTTAGAAGAACGCACAGTTCTTTGCTGTGCTTTTGCCAGCTTAAGTCTTTTCATTTTTCTAGCGAGAGTATGAGTGCTTTCATCCTCATGTGAAGCTGAACCACTAGCCATGAACATAGGCCAGGGCCTCAGCCGTTCCTTGCCACTCCGTGTCGTAAATGGCATATTGGTAAGTTTACGCTTCTCCTCAGACGCTTTTAATTTTGATTTTTGGGTCATTTTACTGAACTTTTGTGTTTTGGATTTTACATGCTATCTGCTATGACATTGGGCATCGGCCTTGGCAGACGACGTTGATGGCATTTCTTCATCTCGGCCATGACTAGTGGCAGCAGCTTCAGCACAAGGTGGAAGTGGATCTTGATCTTTCCCTATTTTACCCTCCACATTTTTGTTCTCCATTTTTTAATGTGTGGAATTATATGCCAGTATCAATAGCAATGGCCTACTACTATATAAACTGCGCACAACTGAAATGCACCACAGGTATGGATGGATAGTATACTTGACGACACAGAGGTAGGTAGAGCAGTGGCCTACTGTACCGTACTGCTATATATTATATACTGGTGGTCAGCAAACTGTGCAAAATTGAAATGCACCACAGGTATGGATGGATAGTATACTTGACACATAGGTAGGTAGAACAGTGGCCTTCTGTACCGTACTCCTATCTATTATATACTGGTGGTCAGCAAAACTATGCACTGTACTCCTACTATATACTACAATGCAGCACAGATATGGAGTGTTTTTCAGGCAGAGAATGTATAATACTGGTGGTCACTGGTCAGCAAAACTCTGCACTGTACTCCTCCTATATAATACTGCTGGTCCCCAGTCCCCACAATAAAGCAGTGTGAGCACAGATATATGCAGCACACTGAGCATGGATATGGAGCGTTTTGTAGGCAGAGAATGTATAATACTGGTGGTCACTGGTCAGCAAAACTCTGCACTGTACTCCTCCTATATAATACTGATGGTCCCCAGTCCCCACAATAAAGCAGTGTGAGCACAGATATATGCAGCACACTGAGCACAGATATGGAGCGTTTTGCAGGCAGACAACGTATACTGGTGGTCACTGGTCAGCAAAACTCTGCACTGTACTCCTCCTATATAATACAGCTGGTCCCCAGTCCCCACAATAAAGCAGTATGAGCACAGATATATGCAGCACACTGAGCACAGATACTGTATGGAGCGTTTTTCAGGCAGACAACGTATACTGGTGGTCACTGGTCAGCAAAACTTGCACTGTACTCCTCCTATATAATACTGCTGGTCCCCAGTCCCCACAATAAAGCAGTGTGAGCACAGATATATGCAGCACACTGAGCACAGATATGGAGCGTTTTTCAGGCAGACAACGTATACTGGTGGTCACTGGTCAGCAAAACCCTGCACTGTACTCCTCCTATATAATACTGCTGGTCCCCAGTCCCCACAATAAAGCAGTGTGAGCACAGATATATGCAGCACACTGAGCACAGATATGGAGCATTTTTCAGGCAGACAACGTATAATACTGGTGGTCACTGGTCAGCAAAACTCTGCACTGTACTCCTCCTATATAATACTGCTAGTCCCCAGTCCCCACAATAAAGCAGTGTGAGCACAGATATATGCAGTACACTGAGCACAGATATGGAGCGTTTTTCAGGCAGACAACGTATACTGGTGGTCACTGGTCAGCAAAACTCTGCACTGTACTCCTCCTGTATAATACTGCTGGTCCCCAGTCCCCACAATAAAGCAGTGTGAGCACAGATATATGCAGCACACTGAGCACATATATGGAGCATTTTTCAGGCAGACAACGTATAATACTGGTGGTCACTGGTCAGCAAAACTCTGCACTGTACTCCTCCTATATAATACTGCTGGTCCCCAGTCCCCACAATAAAGAAGTGTGAGCACAGATATATGCAGCACACTGAGCACAGATATGGAGCGTTTTTCAGGCAGACAACATATAATACTGGTGGTCACTGGTCAGCAAAACTCTGCACTGTACTCCTCCTATAATACTGCTGGTCCCCAGAATAAAGATATGTAGCCCCCTGAAACAAAGTGAGAGGACGCCAGCCACGTCCTCTCACTATCATTTCCAATGCACGAGTGAAAAATGGCGGCGACGCGCGGCTCCTTATATAGAATCCGAATCTCACGAGAATCCGACAGTGGGATGATGACGTTCGGGCGCGCTCGGGTTAACCGAGCCATACGGGAGAATCCGAGTATGCCTCGGACCCGTGTAAAATGGGTGAAGTTCGGGGGGGTTCGGTTTCCGAGGAACCGAACCCGCTCATCTCTACTCTTCATACATCTTCCCCGTGGTACTAACTATAATGCACTTACCAATATGACTATGACTGTTGCACCCTCCTCAGGAGGACTCTATAGTTATTATCAGAGTGTACAGACTGCTGTGCAAAGAAAGTTGGCAGAGGTAGACCATGCTTCCCTTGCATCCACTGGGAGTCACCACAGCCACCACAATCATGGCAACCCATGAGATCATCTTGGGAGTGGAGGACTGAGTCTCAGCTGAGATACGGATGCCCATCATGTCTATCTTGCCTATGACAAGATTCACTATATTAACGGTAGGAGTCAATGAGGCTGTGCCCATTGTTCCCACCTCCACCATATTGATGGAGGCAGAAATCAGAGAGCTGTTCTCTGAGCCCCACAGCAATCCACAATGATAAGTGACCATCATGGTCAGATTGCTGATGGGACTCCTGCTGCACTTCTCTGTCCTAGGAATCTCCAGAAGAAAGATGGTGAGCTACAAGTGACATTACAGTAGCTTAAAAGCAATCAAAAACATAAGTGGAGAAAATAAAAATAAATCAAATTGTACTACTAGAACTTAAAGCAGAAGTACCCCCAAAACATCTTAAAGTAGGCTTGCTCAAGCTTATCTTGGGGTTGAATTATGTTTAGCCAGATTAACTGGCTTGTGCTTCAAGGAATCATGTTGCTGCTAATTGTTTATTTTTATCTTTTTTTTATTATTGGGCCTCATTTTTGTGCTTCTATAAAACAAGATAAGTTTAAAGCAAACCATATCCCATGGTGTAAGGAATGTGTGTCCATAAATGTTTTAGAAACAATGAAAAAAGTAAATATCACATATAACAGTGATTTTGTGTCTATGCATATGATTAACGTACTTAATTAATTACAATGCTTTCATAGCTACGGATCAGTTTGAGTTTTAGATTGACATCCTGCTAAACTCTCCCTTTTTTCTAGAACTTGTTTCATCATTAAGAAAAACTAACAAACAATGGAAATCAATGTTGATTTGGCAACACATTGGATAATAAATATTCACTGTTTAAAAAACAATTACATAGTTCATCTAGAGCATTCTAATTGTTTCTGGTTTATGCAACATAAAATACTATTTTGTGGAATTCCACTCTCAGGTTATTCATAGTGATAAATGTGACTGTTACATCTTTATACAGAACATGTCTCAGCCAATTTGCTTCTGTAGAATAGGATATGATCCAAGACCTGAAAATAACCTGCTTGGCTTATTAAAGCTAATCATTTGCAATAAAAAGACATTAAGAAAATAGCAACTTTAAGATGTACTGCCAGCTGAACCATGCCATGTAGTTTAGAATGATTTCATATGTTTTGTAAGCAAACCTCCCATATGTCTGATTACTTCATTACACACCGAGGGAGAGAGGAATGCTCTTATGCTACATATCTTTACACACTGGAGTTTTATTTCTCCTTTTCATTTGCTGAACAAGCTAAACACACCGTTGTAATGTGCAGCATTCAATCATATTCAGGCACACATTGCAGCATGATCAGTAATTGATTTTCTTGTCAAATTTCTGGATATGGCAAGAAACACCAACAAAGCAGGGAAAGGGAGCACTGCAAACTGGTGCCGAGAATCGTCTAGACAGAGACAGATGGGATTACCTTCAGCCAATGTCATTCAGCCATGATGTGTAGAAAAGCCTCTCAGCTCAAGCTAAAGTCAAAATCCCAATCAAGAAGCTAAAGCCTGTGTAGCTCAGTCCTACTCCCCTGAGGTTGTATTGAGGTAATAAATGGTTTATGGCCCGGAAAACATTTGGAACTTTCAGGGTTCTAGTTGGTTCAATTGCCTAGGCGATGAATGTACAGTATTCATACTGTACAAACATAACCTGATTTGTCATGAACTGAAATCTGTACATTCTCTATTCTTCAACCTAACTGAATATCACAAATGAAACCAACTTGTACAGTATATAGTATTAGAGGACCATTTAGGAAGACAACCCTATTTTATGCTTCCATGTTTCCCACATGCATTTGTTGTCTTCTGAATAAAACACACAACTTTTAATTTTATAACACTTGTGCAATAAAGACCTGGCAAAGATTGCTTTTCTCACAATTCTTTTTCTATCCTTCTGCACAAACTGTGTCACATAAAATGTTTTATGTAAGTAAGCAGCTGCAGATCAGGGTTCATCGATGTGCACCGTGCATACTATTAAACCGCTATCTGCTTACAGTGAATCAGGCTCACTGTGTAAGCATTAGAACAATTTTAGAGGTGAGCTATTGCGTTGAATCATTGCGCACTGCTTGACTGAGGATATTTCATTACAGAACAATTTAAGCAAATATATGTAACCCATGCCTTTCAGTGTCCTTAAAAAAAATAAATCAATGACTAAATTTGCATCCTGCTGTGCAGATTCCTTCTTCTTCATGAACTCAGCATTCTAGACAGAAGTAAGCCCATGCACTCACCTGAAATATTGATCATTACGGTCAAGACCACCAATGCTGCAGTTAAATGAGTAAAAAAAAAAATATATATTGGAGGAGCTTAGAGGTCATTCTATTAAAAAAGCAAATAAATAAATAAATATGGATTAAAAAATTCAGTGTAGCATTTATGTGATGCTGGTTCTGGAAATAGATTCATCTACAGCAATTTAAATGTCATTTGCTTCACATTGTAACATTAAAATGTAGGTAACTTTCAAGCTTTGTTGGTTTCTTAATCTCCTTCTCCCCAAGTCACTTTAAACCTCATGTTCAGCCTGCAGACAATACTTAATTTCTCCTCTGCCTCTGGCGTACGGTTGTCTAATTGTGGTTGTTGGGATCATCAGTCCATTCTAAGTAAAGAAAAACTATCTTCTGTGGAAAATTGTAGAAGATTGAAGAAGAGTAGGAAAATAGCTTTGACAACTGAGGCGTGTGCTAAGCGCTTAGTCATTCTATGAAAGTATACAACATAGGAAAATAATATCACTACACCACTATGGTGCATATTGTACGGCCTACTACATCTGGTACAGTGTATATGAAATGTCAATGTTATATTTAACGTTTATTATAGCTTACAGAGGTTTTAGTTATATTGCTCTATATTTCAGAATATATATTTTGAAAGTGGGAAGCGTTCCATTCACTGTCTGCTACACATTTTGCTATGGGATGCCTTTTTTTGTATTGTATCATTATTTAGCATTACTATTATTATTATTATTATTATTATTATTGCTACTACTACTACTGCTATTACTAATATTATTTTTAAAAATAAAGGTCCAGATATAATCTGAATCTTTGTATAATAATCAGATGGATATAGGAGTAACCTTGGTTTAATCTTGGTTTAAGATGAATTATCTAAAAGAATATATACTTACATATACAAAAAAAGGAAATGTTTTTAAAATAAACAATGTTTCAGTATAATGTAACTTTCAAATACAAGGCCCACTACTATAAGACAATTATTATCCTACAAGCTATTTATTGCAGCGGACATTCATGGATTGCACACGATTGTAACAACCAATGCATTTACCTCATGTCTACCTCTTTTGTGGGTGAGAGCCTGTACAGAGACATTATAGTTGATTTCTTCTTAGGCCCATTTCTGGCATAAAGTTGTCGAAAGTCCTAGTCAGAAGTTTTTTGTAATGTGTGCCCATCCGAATGTATTCCTCTGATATCCAGGGGCGGATTGGTCATAGGGCTCCTCAGGATGATTCCTGATAGGCCGACGTGTATGTGGGGCCTGTTTTGTGTGTTGTCATGTTGCCCCACCCTCCCACATGACAGGCAACCCACCACACTCAGTACACTGCATTGTCCCCATCCATTCTGTTATTCCATCTCTGCAGTACAGCAACTCTGCCATCCAGTGATGCTATCATGGCTACACGGTATGTTATACCTCTTGTGCTGCCCATGTTGGGCCACATCTACAAAATTTTACAGGACCACTTTTGGCTCCCAATCCGCCTCTGGCTCTCTTCACCTCCCACACCACCAGCAAAATGGACCCTATTATATTTATCCCTTGGTCTTCACATGGAACCAGCAAGATGGTATGGACTTGGTTGCAAGGAGCATGCAGGTTGCAGTCCCTTTAATGTGACTACATGGATGGCAAAGTAGAACAATAACATAAATATGGTACAAAATCCAGATACAAAAAAGCACAGGATTAGTAGCAGTAGAACAGGTAATGGGTTATAGTCACAGATTCTGGTACATGGAATAACAATTAAAGACACATGAATGCTGGAACTATATAGAGGGAGATATTTAGCAGTACTGAATTTGATTTGGTAGATCCACGTGCCTGCCCTCAAGGGGCATCAATCACAGTCCAGAGTCATGAGAGAGATATAGAGACCACAGTAGACTGGAGCATGCAGTGAGGACCAGACATTTTGTGCTATGTAAGGTAAGTGGGAGTCAGCCACAGAGATATACCCAGTCATGATAAGTCATCAGAAAACCCATAAAACATCACTTACATGAGTTACTATGTACACTTAAAATTATACAACTGATTTCATTTTTAATATATCTTTCTCTTTGCTTTTTTCTGACTAAGGGGTATATTCAATAAGAGTCGGAAAATGCCGTCTTGTCGGAAAGACAGCAGTTTCCGACTGGAATAGGTCGGAAGGGGTTTCGAACTATTCAATATGGGCAATTTTTTTCTGACAAGTCGGTAAACCCGACTTGTTAGAATGCTGTTGGAAAGCAGGTGGATCAGCGGAATACCATCCAATCCGCCTGCTGCTGTTGGAAATAGGGGCAAATCCAACAGGTTTTGGCCCCCTTTCCGAGTCGGATTGAGGTGAGGAGACAGGGAGCGGTGCAGTGGGCTACAGGGAGCGGGGATGAGAGGTACCTTGACGGCTGTCCCCCGGCCAGGCACCTCTCTCCCTACAGTGCCACCCCTGCCGCCGCAGACCTTACCCCCGCTGCCAGCTCTGACGCTGATCTCAGCTCTCCCGCCGGCTGCCACAGTGTTCCACCCACTGACCGCTACACTGTTCCTCCTGCCTCAGCCGCTCTCTCTTCCCCCCACCGGCCGCCGCTTACTGTTACCCCCTGCCACTGCTGTCAGTGCACCCGGCAGCCGCTGGCAGCAGCGGCAGGGCAAGACACAGGGAACGGCAATATCCGACTGCCAGATTTGGACGCTCTTTGAATAGGGGTTGTCGGGTCCATTCCGACAACAGCATGTCGGAATGGACCCGACTCTTATTGAATATACCCCTATATGTAGACCTTGTATTGTGATCAAGGCAATCCTATAAGTGGTAACTATGGTAGAGACATTTTTTAAGCTAAAGAGAATCTGAACACCAAAGGATACTACTGTATCTGTAGCTAACAGTTAATTTAATTTATGATCTTCTACAGAATTGCACAAAAACCCATCTTAGCAGCAGCATAGGAAAATGTATCCTAAATTATTCTTTAAGCATCATAGTGTATTTTAGGATATTTACAAGCTAATCTAACAAGCCATAGGTTTTTACCAGGGACCCCCGAAAGGAGATTTGGGCTTTGCTGCAGGCAATATGCAGGTTGCGGCCCTCTGTTTGGGTTTCTGAGAAGAGGGCTGGTGTACACTGGCCCAAGACCTGATTGACCACTGTGCAGCATGTAGTAATGTTGTCATCAGACTAGGACAGAACTGTAAGGGAAATCACAGGTACAGGAAACAGGCAGGGAACAGTGCACAGGAGAACCAAGGATCAGGATATGTAATCTGCTTCAGAATCGGGAACCACAAATTTTTGGATGCTGGAGAATGGTAAGTGAGCTTATACAGGAAGTTCCTTTTACAAGGTGGAGTTTTCATTTGGTGTTAAACGTGGCATCATGTTTAGGGTCATCTGACCATTTAAGCTTCAAACAGAGCGGGGTGCGCATCCCTATGGGAGCAGTGGCCACCTGTTATAGTTAAAGATTAAAAAAATAAAGTTTGAAATATATATATCCCAGAAATTAGGAAATATAAATATTAACATGGCCATTTAAACTGTAAAATATTATGCAGACAGAAATATCTATTATAGAATATATGCTGCTTAGTCCTCTATAGACGAAACAGGAGTTATGCTCTCTGTATTACGCCCATACGCCCCAGGAGTTTTAATATAAAGTATCTTGAATATTTAATTGTAGCGCAGGCAACAGTTAACTATAACAAAACTGTCATTTTTATTCTATAATGTTTAAATTATCCAGATGAATTTGATGTATTTTAAAAAGTATTCTAAGAAAATGAACTGTTTGAGATCACAAAAGTCTTTTCTCCAGATGTCATGTCTCAGTAAATAATTCACACACAAATAGTTAAATATTCATGGGATTTGAAATTATAAACATACTCTTTATAAAGAGGCTTAACTGCCATGAAACTCCTTCTATTGTATTATTTACTTATGTGTTCTGTATTTATTGTGCATAGACTAATTTTTAAGTCTTACTTACACACACACACAGACATTTAATTGAGTCTACATAATTACGGGAAATTCAAACGGATTGCATATTTAATTTTTTTTTCTTTACATTAGCTGAGCTTGTGTAGCCAGATATCCTGGACAATGCACACTTTTTATTGTAAAACTTCTCTCTTGCTAACTTAAGCCAATTACTGTCATAGAAATCTGCCTTATTACTGTATACAAGAGCCACAAGGGCATAATAGTTAAAGTATGATAACCATTACCATTTTTAATACTCATTCAAATAAAGGATTATTAATGACTGTATACTGGCAATCACAGATGCCCCAAAGTCAATAGTTTTGTTACAACACAGCCAGTGCATACCACTGTCTGTGAGCAAAACAAAATGTTAAATACAGTATATTAGGAAATGTAATGCATATACAGTTTATCCATATAGAATCACTTGTGAATATAAATAGAAAGGACATTACAATAATGACAGTATGAAGTAAAAATCCCATTAGATGACAGCAGGGCCAGATTAAGGCTGGTGGGGGCCCACATCAACGAAGGTGTGGGGGCCCTCACTACTAAAATTTCTGCCAAAGGCCCCCACCGCATCACACACACACACACACACACACACACACACACTCACACACACACACACACACACACACACACACACACGCACGCACGCACGCACACACACACACACACACACACACACACACACGCACACACCAGAAGTGTAATACAGTCTTTGCTTTCACTGTGCAGAGCCATCTTTCAAAGTCATCACTGGAAATATGGCAAAGTGGAGAAGGAGGAATCCACTTGTTGCTACAAGGTGAGAATATGCTGGGTGCAGTGTGAAGCCCCCTGTACCACACACCCTGCACCCATTATAAATATGTCCATGAATACAAAGCTGACAGTCAAACAGCATTAGGTGAGGGTAAAATCTGTAATACTTATTCAATAAAGCGGAGGTAGATATTGAAAACTGATTTAAACATAAGCAGGTCATATGCCCAACATAGGATATTGGACAAGACAAGCCATTAGACAGCAAGCATTGGGAAAGGAATGAAAACTAAAATGACTGATGTTAGGGGGTCATTCCGAGTCGATCGTAGCTGTGCTAAATTTAGCACAGCTACGATCATGAACTCAGACATGCGGGGGGACGCCCAGCACAGGGCTAGTCCGCCCCGCATGTCAGTGCTGCCGACCCCCGCAGAAGTGCAAAGGCAATGCCTTTGCACTTCAAGAGTAGCTCCCGACCAGCGCAGCTTTAGCGTGCTGGCCAGGAGCTACTCTTTGCTCCCCGGCCCACAGTGGCTGCATGTGACGTCACGCAGCCGCTGCGGGCCACTTCCCACACGTTCTGGCCACGCCTGCATTGGCCGGACCGCGCCCACGAAACAGCAGCCAAACACCACCGTTTCGCTCCCTCCTGCCTATCGACTGCCTCTGCCTGTCAATCAGGCAGCGGCGATCGTAGCACAGTAACGGGCGGCCATGCGCCGGCACACTGTGGCACCGGTGCATATGTGGTTCTGATCCGATCGCTATGCTGCGAAAAACTGCAGCATGCAATCGGGTCAGAATGACCCCCTTAGATCCCAGTTTAGCATGCTTCTATACCTATAGCACCCACCTTTTCTTTAGTACTTAAATGGCTACAGGAATTAGCATGAAGAACTTTGGAGCTATAGTGGTGCAAACTGAAGGTGACAGAAGCATGAGAGAGATACAAGGGATGCAGGAGCATCTCTTGCCACTGGGCAAGCAGGATTTTAGCCCGGGGCACCGCAGTCCTGAGGGTGCTGCCGCCGTCAGACCATCCCACATGCTCCCATGCGCAGCACAATGCCATGCACCGCATGGCATTGTGGGAGCGGCCGCAGACGCAAGAGGTAATAATTGACCTCTAGTGTCTGTGCGGTGCTATGGGAGAGATGTCATGACGTCTCTATCATAGCATAGTTCCGAGGAGCGGGGGCCGGAGACGGAGGACAGCAGCAACAGTCGGGAAGCAGGAGAGGGGCTGGTGAATATTTTTTTGGAGGAGCGGCGCTACTAGGGTCATAACTAAAAGGGCACATCTACAGGGGGCACAGCTATTGAGGGCACTGCTACAGGGGGCAAAACTACTGGGGGCACAACTATAGGGGGCACAGCTACAGGGGGCACAACTACTGGTGGCACAGCTACAGGGGGCACAACTACTTAGGTCACTGCTACAGGGGGCTCAACTACTGAGGGCACTGCTACAGGGAGCACAACTACTGATGGCACAGCTACAGGGGGCATAACTGTGGCCACACCCCTTCCCTATTTTTTGATGTGCACCTATGGCGCGCACTATCCCTGTTTTGCCTGTAGGGGGGGTGGCGCCAAAGGAAACTTTCGCCATGGGCGCCACAAGGTCTAGAACCAGCCCCGAAGGGATGCTTAGCAACAGTAACTGATCAAGATAGGCACATTGTACACAATAGAACAGGATGACCTGATACACAAGACATAGAAGACTGAGAGGGATTCACTGACTATAGGAACAGTGAGAAAACAGAGTATACAGTATCTAAAACAGTAATAAAACAAGCCTTACAATTTAGACATCTAAAAAATTAGGAGCAAATGTGGCTTTCAGTGGAGATTTGGAAAGAAGCAAGGGAGTGCCAGAGTGGGTAATATAGGAGGGGGTAGGCTACTGTAGTTTCTAGTAAAGAGGTTGGCTTTCAAAAAGTGTCTTATACATTTTTAGAAAATGTCAGGAGAGAGTTTGATTGGGTGTGTAAAGGGGAGTACACACGGAGCGATAATCCAAGCAATCTGACTAGATTGCTTAGATTTTCAGCAAGATCACTCCGTGTGTAGCCCTAACAGCGATAGCGATGCGCAGCCCCGCGCAACGCTATCGCTGGTGCTAGATTGGCCTGCCGTGCAGGCCAATCTAGCGGGTCGCTCACTTCACCCACTGGGTAAAATGAGCACCCCCCCCCCCGTCTCCCCCCGCACGCTCAGCACAGATCGCGCTGTGCTGAGCGGCGGGAGAGATGTGTGCTGAGCGATTCGCTCAGCACACATCTCTCCCGCATCGGCCCGTCTATATGGGCCTTTAGGGAATTTTAGAAGTGGTTAGCTACACAGGAGAAGTGGTTAGCTACACTGGCAGTCAGACTGGATGAATTACAAAGGTTACAGGGCAAGATGAATTGTATTTACCCACCTAATATGTGTATTCACACAACATACACCTGTATGCAGACTGATTTCAGTCATGAGTCTGGCTGCTGCTATATCATTCGATGTCTTAGGGGAATACTTAACATTAGTTTTTAACTAAAATAATGTGGTAAAGGGTGTTTTCACATGCATTTTCACATTATTTAGTATCACCTGAATGTAATAATGGGTTTTTGGAGCAGTTTTCGAGAAAAAGTACTCCAAACCCTTTAATTCTTTTTCTAGTGAGCCAGATCACATTTCCCATACTTAGAATGGGAAATGCGATCAGACCACATATATATATATAAAAAAATGTCAAAAAACACTCCAGTGAGCCCTGTGATAATTACGCCAGCCTCAACTGTCATAATCACAGTGTCCTCTGCGCATTGTGTACTTCTGTACAGCTTTCTCTGACTAAAGCTGTGCATGGAGCTGGCAGTGTGATCAGCTCTGTGTGTCCAATGGACACACAAGCTGATCTCTGTGTTTTTTTGTTTTTTTTGAAGGAAGAAAAATCCAACCATACTCACCTACCCAGGAACCAGTAATCGGGGCTCAGGTATGGGCTGCTGGTCATCAGGGCTCCCTGGTGCTCTTGTGATTTCCAGTGCAGTAAAATGATGCTGCAAAGCGGTAGATCACTTTACAGCACTGGAGGTCATAGCAGCAGGGAGCCCCAATGACAGGCAGCCGCCCGATACCCGGGTGTTGGAGAGTATGCTCACCGGTGGGGAAGGGCCAGGGACGTGCAGTGAGCTAAATTTCTCAGAAGGCACTGGCTAGCACCAGAGCCAGATTTACACGCAATATAGGAACCAATGGGTACATCTGGGCATTATACACGGTACAGCAGTATAAACTCCTGAAAATATGGTGACTTTTGAACAGAGATGTGCAGAAAAGATAGGCAGGCTAGGAACTGCCTCACCTGCCATAAACATTTTACTCCAGAGTCTTGGCTATAAAGATGATTAGAATAATGCAAAGAAGATATTTCAAACATATTCTTTGTATTTTTCATATACTTTATACAGTCAAAACTCTGGTGCAAATGTTAGTATGACAGGAAAGGCTCTGCCTCACCTGCCTCTCTTCACCGCATGTCACTGGGGAGGGGTCAGCGGCACGTGAGGTAGTCTTGGTGGGGGGTGTTGATCCGTCGGCGGCTGTAGCTGCGATGTCAGTGGTCCGTCGGCGGCTATAGCTACGATGTCAGTGGTGGCGGCACTTGCACAGCACATAATCAGTGTATTTTTTTTACAAAAAATACCCCGATAATGCAGTGGAGTGGCATTGCAGGGACAGAGCTCTCTGCATGCGATAACTGATACATCCGTGCCATGTAATCAATTATCACAGTGTGGACTGGGTTGACATTATTACATCCCATCCACATCCTCACATGCGGATGATGATAAATCGGCCCCTATTCATATTTTTTACTTGATAAACCTTGCTGCAGGAGAGAAGATGCTTATTTGACTCTCAAAGAGGAAAAGACCAGGCGCTTGTTTTTATTTAATTGTACTGTAATTTGCATTACATTGTTCAGACTCTATTCTCTATTATATGTAACACTTTATTACAGAGTCCTATTGTGCACAAATAATATAATGTGAATTTCAATTTCACGATTAACACTATTAAGCCACATCTTTATATTATCTCTATACTATATATATCTCTATGTTAGCATGGTGAAAATTACACACAGAGCAATTGTCTGAGGACCTTCCAGACGAGTTATACAATTAAGCAAGAAAAAAAAGGCATTTTGTTTCCCCCAGCACCCTGAATGATAACAGTAGCCAGATTTAAATCCCACACAATATTAGAATTCAGAGATCTCGGTTACATATATTTGCGCAAATGTATGAATAAGCCCCAAAGCCACATCAAGGCGTCTCTGTATATTTGGGGTCCCTGGCGCTATATCTAGGAGCAGGGTATGGTACCCCAAAGCACCAGCATAAGCCAGAAAGCCGAGCGTAACATACCAGTGAAAAAAACTATAGTGTTAATAAATTAGTGTTAGGAAGCCGAAGCTATAAAGGTGAAACAAAAATGAGATGTAATTAAAATGGAGAAATAGTGTTAAAGAAATTAGTATGTGAAAAGTGTTAATAGAATGTAAAAGTATGCCACACTAAAGCCATCCAGCTCAGCCAGTCCATAGGCAACACACCCCACATCTCCATTACCCCAATCTGGGTCTATGATTAACCAGCAATGAGCCACATGATCATGGCTCCTTACTTAAATCTGTTATCTGTTACTGTTATCATTCGGGGTGCTAGGGGAAACAAAATGCCTTTTTTTTCTTGCTTAGATATACCCCTCCCTTTCGAGCACCTGAATGATATCACTAAGCTAATTAAGCATCTGCCAGTATATATGTCTGTTGTGAGAGGCAGAGAGGTTCCTGCATTGGGAGAAGGTGCAGGCCCTGACATGCCATATGGAGCATTATGGGTTTGCTCCAAGGTAGGTAGCTCTTAGCTTAGATATATTTAAGTAAGGAGCCATTATCATGTGGCTCCTTGCTGGTTAATCATAGACCCAGATTGGGGTAATGGAGGTGTGGGGTGTGGTGCCTCTGGACTGGCTGAGCTGGATGTCTTTAGTGTGGCATACCTTTACATTCTATTAACAGTTTTCACATACTAATTTCTTTAACACTATTTCTCCATTTTAATTACATCTAATTTTTGTATCACCTTTATAGCTTCGGCTTCCTAACACTCATTTATTAACACTATAGTTTTTTCACTGGTATGCTACCATGGGCTTTCTGGCTTATGCTTGTGCTTTGGGGTACCACACCCTGCACCTAGATATAGCGCTAGGGACCCCAAATATACAGAGACGCCTTGATGCGGCTTTGGGGCTTATTCATACATTTGCGCAAATATATGTAACTGAGATCTCTGAATTCTGATATTGCGTGGGATTTAAATCTGGTTACTGTTATCATTCAGGGTGCTGGGGAAAACAAAAATGCCTTTATTTTCTTGCTTAGAAATAACCCTCCCTTTCAAGCACCTGAATGATATCACTAAGCTAATTGAGCATCTGCCAGTATATATGTCTATTGTGAGAGGCAGAGAGGTTCCTGCATTAGGAGGAGGTGTAGGCCCTGACATGCCATATGAAGCATTATGGGGTTGCTCCAAGGTAGGTAGCTCTTAGCTTAGATAGATTTAAGTAAGGAGCCATTATCATGTGGCCCCTTGTGTGGTTAATCATATACCCAGTTTGGGGTAATTGAGGTGTGTGGTGTGGTGCCTCTGGACTGGCTGAGCGGATGGCATTAGTGTGGCATTCCTTTACATTCTATTAACACTTTTCACATACTAATTTCTTTAACACTATTTCTTCATTTTAATTACATCTCATTTTTGTATCCTGTTATAGCTTCGGCTTCCTAACACTCATTTATTAACACTATAGTTTTGTTACTGGTATGCTGCCCTGGGCTTTCTGACTTATGCTGGTGCTTTGGGATACCACTCCCTGCACCTAGATATAGTGCTAGGGACCCCAAATATACAGAAATGCCTTGATGTGGCTTTGGGGCTTATTCATACATTTGCGCAAATATATGTAACAGAGATCTCTTGTGTGGGATTTAAATCTGGTTACTGTTATCATTCAGGGTGCTGGGGGAAACAAAATGCCTTTTTTTCTTGCTTTGAAATACCCCTCCCTTTCAAGCACCTGAATGATATCACTAAGCTAATTGAGCATCTGCCAGTATATATGTGAGTTATACAATTAAGCAAAATATTAAGCAAAATAATAAAGAAGTCTATAATAAGGCACTTTTTTAGAGATTATGGATATACTCATAAAATGTGACTTTTATTAAATATTCAACATACATCATATTGTATAAAGTAGGCATGTTGGGATTTGGATCTGTATCTCCTTCGTGTTTTGGATCTTTCGTTTCGCCTTAGCCGCCTTTGTGGGTTTTGGTTTTGGTTCTGATCTGTATTTGTTTACAAAAATCATAAAAACAGCTAAAATCACAGAATTGTGGTGTGTTTTTGTTCCTACAGTATTATTAGCCTCAATAACATTCATTTCCAATCATCTTCAGCCAGTTTTGACTACCACACAGCTCACAATATTGGATTCATCCAGTTTAGGTCAAAAGGTTGCACTGAGGTAGCTGGATGACTAAAGCTAACTGACAGCAGTGGGCATCACAAACATCTGGCGCTTAAACTTCCAACACGGCACATTTAGGAAACAATGCTCCAACAGCGCCTACTTCAAAGAAAAGAGGTGCAAGATGGAATTGTTCTTGTGTCCTCCTTCCCACACTTATGCGCTAAAAACTATTTCTGAGTACACACTTGAGGGTGGGTAGCTCAAGTCTTGCAAAGCCAGTTTGTGCAAGGGCCTCCAAATAGCCTTTTTTTCCTGCCAGTGGTGAAATGGACTGTCTGACATGCCTATTTGGTTTTTATATATTGTTCAGCTGGATGACAGCTAGTGGGAAGAAACTTTTAATGGATCTGGTCAACTTCGCAGGAATGGACCTGTAGCGTCTGCCTGATGGAATCACTTGAAACAGTTTGTGACCTGGGTGCTGCATATCTGCCACGATTTTCTCTGCTCGCTTTCTGACCCTTGACTGGTATAATTCCTGGACGGGAGGGAGGTCAGCCCCAACAATCTTTTCAGCTGTCCTCACCATGGTTTGCAGGCTCCATCTGTCACTCTCATTGGCAGCTCCATGCCAGACTGTGATCGAGGAACATAGGACTGAATCTATGATTGCTTTGTAGAAAATGAGCAGCAAGCAAAAAGAGCATCAGCATCTGGGCCTTCTTTATGACCGTGCTTATGTTGGGTCCCCATTTGAGGTCTCAGGAAATTTTTGACCCTAGGAATTTGAAGGTGTCGACTCACGAAACCACACTGTCGGCTATTACGAGTGGTTGCATGGCATTGTGTTTCCTTCTGAAGTCCACCATCATCTCAGTTGTTTTGAGGGGATTTAGGTCAAGGTTGTTCCTGCCACACCACTGCATTAGCTGTTCCACTTTGCACCTGTATGCAGATTCGTCTTCGTTCTTGATTAAGCCGATGATGGTGGTGTCGTCTGCAAATTTTATAATTTTTACTGATTGCTTGGCCAAGGTGCAGTGGTTGGTATATAGAGAGAAGAGCAGGGGGGAGAGGACACATCCTTGAAGGGCCCCCGTGCTGATCGTGCGCCCACTAGACATGAATGACCCGGCTTTCAACACTTGTTTCCTTGCTGTCAGGAAGTCAACGATCCAGAAGCATGTTGATTCTGGGACCCCTAAGGAGAGGAGTTTGGCTTGCAGGATGCAGTCACGTAGGCATGTCACTAATTGTAAGCAGTTCTTTCAGTTCAAATCAGATGTCAAAGGGTTATTTCTGACTGATCTGCATAACCACCAGTGAATCTCTTAGGAAAAGTTAGTTTTTTCCTGGCAGCCGAAGTTGCCGGAGAAACTAAACTAGGAGATGTTGCCATGTCACGTTCTGCTGGAGCTGACAATTTGATCACCAACAGCTCTTTGCATCTCTTCAGTTTTGTGTCCGTTGGAAATAAAGACAGAATGTATGACTTTAACCTAGGATCTAATATGATCACCAAAATATAGTGATCTGATTTCAAGAGATTGATGATCCTTGCATCCTGGCAAAGCAAATTTATGGCTTGATCTACAAGTCTGACATGCTTAGTTGAATCACTTCATTCAGCTCCTCCTTCAGTTTCTCCATTGGCTTCCCTTAGAGTGTAATAAGAGGAATTACCTGACTCAAGCTGGCATTGTCTGAACTAACTTCACAGGTACATTCTCCCTTATTTCCCCTATAGGTCATTGTGTAGCCCTGGATGGCCTTTTGCTGCTCCTCCATCCACTGAAGCATATAAAGGGTAGAATTCCACCTAGTTACTAGATCTTGATTCAGCTGGGCAAATTCAACGGTACTAACAGGTGCTGCAATCTTCAACATGCACTTGCTGAATGTCGAAAATGTCCCAACATTTTTCGGGCCACAGAAAGCATCTCCTGTCATTTTTTAGACAATTTTGCACCACCAAATTAATTGTGTGAGAAAAACAGGTACATGTTGGAATTCCAGCTTCAGTGGTCTCACAATATTGGTGGCATTGTTCAAAATCACAAATCCTGAGGGGAGTCCAAGTGGGGTAAGCCATTTTGCAATGATTTTCTTTTGTTTTTTTAAGAAGTTGTCAGCGGTATGCATCTTAGTGAAACCGGTGATACACAGAGTAGCCTTCCTCTGAATGAGCTGGCATTTGTTAGATGCCGCTGCTGTTGATGCTGCTGCTGAAGGCAATACACCTACCCAGTGGACTGTCACAGTCATGTAATCTTTAATTTGCCCTGTTCTGCTTGTCCACATATCTGTGGTTAATTGGACAGTAGGTACAATGGCATTTCGGGGGAAACTAATTAAGTTTTTTTTTATGTCTTTGAACATACTAGGGATTGCTTTTCTAGTGAAGTGGAATTTAGATGGGATATGGTAGCAGGGGCACAGAACCTAAATTAACTGCCTAAAACCCACTGCGTTGATGGCAGATACTGAACACACTGCTAATACCAGCATAGCCATTATTACACCAGTAATCCGCTGTGCAACTGGGTTACTGCTGTCATACTTACTCCCCCTTGCAAAGGATCATTTACCAGTAAATTGTTTTGTTAAACTACTACAGGTTGTCTTCCTGGTAGCCTCCTGGGATGAAGATTTACTCATGTCACGGTCTGGAAACGGGGTTCAGGACTTACCAGTCCATGTCCTTTGGCTGGGTCCATCGGACTCTGGTGCATGCTTTTTCAGCTGGGTGTGATGTGCAGGCCAGTGCGCAGGGGTCTGTGGAGCTCCAATGTGGGCTCTGTCCTCAGCCTGGCAGCATGGTCCTGTGGTGCTTGGCGCAGCTATCATGGACAGTCATGTGACTGGTTTTGCCAATCCAGTTGCAGGAGGGCTCAGCTGACCTCAGTAGCCAATTCTGTGCGGTCAGTAGGTATAAATTAGGAAGCGCAGGCAACATTGATTGCTGGTGCAATGTCTCACACAGTCATACTGTGTCCTACAGTTCTCTGTGCTTTGCAGCAGTTCCTGCATAAATCCTGCCCTCTGCAGCAGTACCAGTATAGTTCTGAGCTTCGCAGCAGTTCCTGCATTATTGTCTGTGCCTCACTACAGCTCCTGAATACTATTCTCTTCATCTGAACCTGCCGTCAGTACCTGCCAGTCAAATCCTCGCCTCTGAAGCTGCTACTACTGTCGTTCGTTGTTTAGCAGTCAGCTCAATACCCTGCATTCCAACCTGTCATTCAGCACTGCCCTCAGTTACCAAACATGCCTAGACCCCTTCATATGTTCTGGATCACAGTTGCCATTCTCCGCTTCCCAGAGCTCCAATATTCATTTCTAAATCCTATTCTTATGCTTGTGTCTTAAGGATAATAAAACCCTGTGAGAAGAACTTTTATTCGTCCAGCTCATCTTCTGTTTAAGGAATCTAAATATCCTGATATTTCTGATCCTAATTCAGATCCACAGCTAGCTACCAGTGTGACAACTCACAGCAGCAGCAGCAGGCATAGCATTTAAGGATCCTTCTGAGAAAGCTGGGATAGGAGAGGAGTCAGTCATGCTTATAAAATTGGACTGGTTGTTGGTAGATTTTAGCCTACTTTTGATGAATGCATTGCCAGTGATGTACCAGGAAAGAGGTTCCTATATGGTAAGGTATCTTCCTCTACTTACTATGGCTTCACAAAGGGTACAGATGGCTTCACACTTGTCCGGATTTGGATAAAAATGATTCTACCCATTAGAGGTGGCATGACAATGGGCAAACCCATGTGCACTGCAAGGGGATGGGGGGCAGATATAACATGTGCAGAGAGAGTTAGATTTGGGTTGTGTGTGTTCAAACTGAAATCTAAATTTGCAATGTAACAATAAAGTATTTAACCACCACATAAATAATATAACCCACCCAAATCTCAAGGGTCCCATACACTACAACGATATGTCTGAGGCAATTTCCCTTGAACTCTCCCAGGAGCTTCCTGGGAGTGGTTCCATATGATTCCATACGATTTGATACATTTTGCATGCGATATATTGTATGCAATCCCAGCCATGCCTATGGGAACTGACATATCACGAGTGCAGCACTAACGATCTAGGGGAGCCAATCCGACCCTCACGGGAATGCGCATCAGATCGGAAACACATCCAAAATGCCCGATATCACCTGATATATCGTCCCGAATGCCCGAAATTTGATGAAATCGGGCATTATCGTTCTAGGGTATGGGGCCCTTAACTCTCTCTGCACATGTTATATCTCCCCCACCCCCCTTCAGTGCAGATGGTTTTGCCCATCTGCTAACAAATTTGCTGCTATGATCAGGTCTGAATTAGGCACCATGTTGTAACAATTTAAAGCATATAGCATAGCTGATAGTATAAGACAACTGAAAATGTTATTTGTCTGTATGACAAAGAACAATTTATCTTGATGTTTTTAGTGAGTCAGTATTGGCTCAATAATTACTAAACAATAGAATTTTACCCCATTTATCATATGAAATATATATCATACATGATTTGTATGCAAAATGCTTTTGGAAATCTAGAATACGTCTAATGGAAAAAAATAATTAATTAGCAGGAAGACATAAATATAAAAGAAAAGGGCAACACTTGGGGGTAATGAAGCTGCCATTGACACCAATTTAAATATGCCACCTGGACATGCATGTTGTATTGATTCAAGTGCCAATAGTCATAAATCATAAAAGTTTCATTTCTAACTCCATATTAAGCAGGAATAGCTGATGTGCAGTTTATTCCTCATGACATATAGCTGTAGTAACGGTAACCCCTAAATTTACCAGCAACATAGCAGTAAATAATGTGCTGTAGTATAAGTGGGTATGATAGAGGAGGCCAGTGGTCGGGATGCCTGTGGTCACATGACCAACCCCAGCATCCCAACAATTAGAATGCAGATAGGGTTAGGGTAGGTGGCAGGGGAGGGGTAAAATAATGACCCCATCTCCTGTCCCCTAACCCTAACACACCTGGGGCAGCAACTAGGGCTAAAATAGTGGGGGTAGGGCCTACTGCCTAGGGCTAAGTCACAGGTAGTGGTGGCTAGGGATAAGACTCAGGGGGTGACAGCTACCCCTCTCTAATGCCTAACCTTTACCCCCCCCTTCCCGGGCCCTAACTTTAACCGTCACCCCAATACTTACCTTTGGGATGTCAGCAGTCGGTGTTCCAGTGTTGGTATTCTGAGTGGTGTTGGCATTCCGGCATCAGTCACATGAAATTTTTTGAAGACTTTTTGCTGACATGAAAATAAGTGGTCAACACTACAGTATACCATGAAATAATGCCATTTTATAAGCTGTGTTCATTTCTGGAGTCTACATCTAGGATACAGGAACCTCAATATGTAAGCTAACAACAAAAAAGCAGCTATAAGAAGCTAATGGTACTACTATTGATCAGTGCAGAC
This sequence comes from Pseudophryne corroboree, assembly GCF_028390025.1. Lineage (NCBI taxonomy): Eukaryota > Metazoa > Chordata > Amphibia > Anura > Myobatrachidae > Pseudophryne > Pseudophryne corroboree. The sequence goes on from NC_086445.1 coordinate 307,754,948, forward strand.
AGATAATGAAATTTGCCAGCTGCTTTAAAGTGAAATGGCAAGAAAATATTTTCCTGAGACTGTCAATAGCAGTGCTACTTCAGAGTTAAACTTGATACACACAGAACTGTGTGGACTAATGAGCATCAAATTAAGGGGGCTATTTACTAAGCCTTGCATGGAGATAAAGTAGCTGGCGATAAAGTACCAGCCAATCGTCTCTTAACTACACTGTCACAGGCTGTGTTTAAAATATGACAGGTAGGAGCCGATTGGTTGATACTTTATCTCCAGCGACTTTAGGCTTAGTAAATATACCTCTAAGTATTTTGTTACCTGCAAAATATTTCCACTGGACTGTGCCATCATAAATGGAGTGTAAACAGGTAACTGCCCCTGTAAAACTGTCCTACTTAGTAAATATGTACACATAATTAACAAGGAAAAAAATGTCAGATGAAAGTTTTATTATTCTATTACCTTATAAAAAGAGAGAAAATAAAAAAATTAGCATGTGAGAGAAAGGGGGTTCTGTTATTGTTAAATTCTCCTCTGGTGACTGCCAGTCAAATAGACCATAAATCAGGGCTGGCCAAACCGGTCCTCGAGATCTACCAACAGTTCATGTTTTCTAGGCCTCCTGGAGATCTGTAGAATTGTCAGTTAGGAGTGAATGCAGCACATCTTAATTAGTAATGACTACACCTGTGCATCAGCTAGGTGGTCTGGAAAATGTGAACTGTTGGTAGATCTCGAGGACTGGTTTGGCCAGCTCTACCATAAATAATTTGATTTGTTCCTGGACTACCAATCTGTGACATCCCTTCAATTGCCCTGCAGCAGTCCAAGGTGCCATGACACCCAGTTTGGGTGCCACTTGATTTAATCATAAAAATTATGTGTCTAGATACCATTATATAGGTGTTATTTTATAAATTAGTATTAAGTAGAGATGTGCACTTGAAATTTTTCGGGTTTTGTGTTTTGGTTTTGGGTTCGGTTCCGCGGCCGTGTTTTGGGTTCGACCGCGTTTTGGCAAAACCTCACCGAATTTTTTTTGTCGGATTCGGGTGTGTTTTGGATTCGGGTGTTTTTTTCAAAAAACACAAAAAAACAGCTTAAATCATAGAATTTGGGGGTCATTTTGATCCCAAAGTATTATTAACCTCAAAAACCATAATTTCCACTAATTTTCAGTCTATTCTGAATACCTCACACCTCACAATATTATTTTTAGTCCTAAAATTTGCACCGAGGTCGCTGGATGACTAAGCTATGCGACCCTAGTGGCCGACACAAACACCTGGCCCATCTAGGAGTGGCACTGCAGTGTCACGCAGGATGGCATTTCCAAAAAACACTCCCCAAACAGCACATGACGCAAAGAAAAAAAGAGGCGCAATGAGGTAGCTGTGTGAGTAAGATAAGCGACCCTAGTGGCCGACACAAACACCTGGCCCATCTAGGAGTGGCACTGCAGTGTCACGCAGGATGGCCCTTCCAAAAAACACTCCCCAAACAGCACATGACGCAAAGAAAAATTAAAGAAAAAAGAGGTGCAAGATGGAATTGTCCTTGGGCCCTCCCACCCACCCTTATGTTGTATAAACAGGACATGCACACTTTAACCAACCCATCATTTCAGTGACAGGGTCTGCCACACGACTGTGACTGAAATGACGGGTTGGTTTGGACCCCCACCGAAAAAGAAGCAATTAATCTCTCCTTGCACAAACTGGCTCTACAGAGGCAAGATGTCCACCTCATCATCATCCTCCGATATATCACCGTGTACATCCCGCTCCTCACAGATTATCAATTCGTCCCCACTGGAATCCACCATCTCAGCTCCCTGTGTACTTTGTGGAGGCAATTGCTGCTGGTCAATGTCTCCACGGAGGAATTGATTATAATTCATTTTAATGAACATCATCTTCTCCACATTTTCTGGAAGTAACCTCGTACGCCGATTGCTGACAAGGTGAGCGGCGGCACTAAACACTCTTTCGGAGTACACACTTGTGGGAGGGCAACTTAGGTAGAATAAAGCCAGTTTGTGCAAGGGCCTCCAAATTGCCTCTTTTTCCTGCCAGTATAAGTACGGACTGTCTGACGTGCCTACTTGGATGCGGTCACTCATATAATCCTCCACCATTCTTTCAATGGGGAGAGAATCATATGCAGTGACAGTAGACGACATGTCCGTAATCGTTGTCAGGTCCTTCAGTCCGGACCAGATGTCAGCATCAGCAGTCGCTCCAGACTGCCCTGCATCACCGCCAGCGGGTGGGCTCGGAATTCTGAGCCTTTTCCTCGCACCCCCAGTTGCGGGAGAATGTGAAGGAGGAGATGTTGACAGGTCGCGTTCCGCTTGACTTGACAATTTTGTCACCAGCAGGTCTTTGAACCCCAGCAGACTTGTGTCTGCCGGAAAGAGAGATCCAAGGTAGGTTTTAAATCTAGGATCGAGCACGGTGGCCAAAATGTAGTGCTCTGATTTCAACAGATTGACCACCCGTGAATCCTTGTTAAGCGAATTAAGGGCTCCATCCACAAGTCCCACATGCCTAGCGGAATCGCTCCCTTTTAGCTCCTCCTTCAATGCCTCCAGCTTCTTCTGCAAAAGCCTGATGAGGGGAATGACCTGACTCAGGCTGGCAGTGTCTGAACTGACTTCACGTGTGGCAAGTTCAAAAGGTTGCAGAACCTTGCACAACGTTGAAATCATTCTCCACTGCGCTTGAGACAGGTACATTCCACCTCCTATATCGTGCTCAATTGTATAGGCTTGAATGGCCTTTTGCTGCTCCTCCAACCTCTGAAGCATATATAGGGTTGAATTCCACCTCGTTACCACTTCTTGCTTCAGATGATGGCAGGGCAGGTTCAGGCGTTTTTGGTGGTGCTCCAGTCTTCTGTACGTGGTGCCTGTACGCCGAAAGTGTCCCGCAATTCTTCTGGCCACCGACAGCATCTCTTGCACGCCCCAGTCGTTTTTTAAAAAAATTCTGCACCACCAAATTCAAGGTATGTGCAAAACATGGGACGTGCTGGAATTTGCCCATATTTAATGCACACACAATATTGCTGGCGTTGTCCGATGCCACAAATCCACAGGAGAGTCCAATTGGGGTAAGCCATTCCGCGATGATCTTCCTCAGTTGCCGTAAGAGGTTTTCAGCTGTGTGCGTATTCTGGAAACCGGTGATACAAAGCGTAGCCTGCCTAGGAAAGAGTTGGCGTTTGCTAGATGCTGCTACTGGTGCCGCCGCTGCTGTTCTTGCGGCGGGAGTCCATACATCTACCCAGTGGGCTGTCACATTCATATAGTCCTGACCCTGCCCTGCTCCACTTGTCCACATGTCCGTGGTTAAGTGGACATTGGGTACAACTGCATTTTTTAGGACACTGGTGAGTCTTTTTCTGACGTCCGTGTACATTCTCGGTATCGCCTGCCTAGAGAAGTGGAACCTAGATGGTATTTGGTAACGGGGGCACACTACCTCAAGAAATTGTCTAGTTCCCTGTGAACTAACGGCGGATACCGGACGCACGTCTAACACCAACATAGTTGTCAAGGCCTCAGTTATCCGCTTTGCAACAGGATGACTGCTGTGATATTTCATCTTCCTCGCAAAGGACTGTTGGACAGTCAATTGCTTGGTGGAAGTAGTAAAAGTGGGCTTACGACTTCCCCTCTGGGATGACCATCGACTCCCAGCAGCAACAACAGCAGCGCCAGCAGCAGTAGGCGTTACACGCAAGGATGCATCGGAGGAATCCCAGGCAGGAGAGGACTCGTCAGAATTGCCAGTGACATGGCCTGCAGGACTATTGGCATTCCTGGGGAAGGAGGAAATTGACACTGAGGGAGTTGGTGGGGTGGTTTGCGTGAGCTTGGTTACAAGAGGAAGGGATTTACTGGTCAGTGGACTGCTTCCGCTGTCACCCAAAGTTTTTGAACTTGTCACTGACTTATTATGAATGCGCTGCAGGTGACGTATAAGGGAGGATGTTCCGAGGTGGTTAACGTCCTTACCCCTACTTATTACAGCTTGACAAAGGCAACACACGGCTTGACAAATGTTGTCCGCATTTCTGGTGAAATACTTCCACACCGAAGAGCTGATTTTTTTGGTATTTTCACCAGGCATGTCAACGGCCCTATTCCTCCCACGGACAACAGGTGTCTCCCCGGGTGCCTGACTTAAACAAACCACCTCACCATCAGAATCCTCCTTGTCAATTTCCTCCCCAGCGCCAGCAACACCCATATCCTCCTCATCCTGGTGTACTTCAACACTGACATCTTCAATCTGACTATCAGGAACTGGACTGCGGGTGCTCCTTCCAGCACTTGCAGGGGGCGTGCAAATGGTGGAAGGCGCATGCTCTTCACGTCCAGTGTTGGGAAGGTCAGGCATCGCAACCGACATAATTGGACTCTCCTTGTGGATTTGGGATTTCGAAGAACGCACAGTTCTTTGCGGTGCTTTTGCCAGTGTAACCCTGTAATAGCAATAAAATAAATAATCTGTTTATTGGTAAATACAGTCTATAAGTATAGCTGAGGTAATGAGGTTTATATTATTTGTTTAATTGTATAATAATAATATATATATGTTTATGGAGTATGGACAATTATGGGCATAAGGAATGGCACAGACGTTTCTGGAAGCGCTCGTGCCTTTGGATGTGTGTCAGGGGAATGAACACAGGCAGAGCGAGACAGTGTGAGGGAGCTCGAGCCGCGCTAGAAGAGAGGCAGAGAGCGGGACGGTGTGAGGAGACGGAGAGACGGAGAACAGAGTGTGGCGCGCCGGAGAGGACCGGAGGTGGTGAAGTACCTCAGAAGTTGGCGGGATCCAAGACGGGATCGAGAGCTCCGGAAAGTCTCCTCCATCATCTTTAAATACCGCTGCTGGTAATTAGGGGACCTTGTATCCGTGAAGTGGATACGGAGAAACGGCCTCTCTGTCACCAGGTATTCTGCAGAGCCGCAGCCGGGGGAGGAGCAGTGAAAGAGTGACTGAATAATCATATACCCAGCAAGGAGGTGTGAGTAACTGCTCTAATACCTCCCATAATAGGGATGGAACACTATTAATAAACCTCCTTAACAATTGTCAGTGACATTGACTATAGCAGCACGGCTCAGAGAAAAACAAAAAAAACCCAAATATCTAGTGTTAGCAGGTTACACTGCACACAAGGTAACTGACACAAGTGAGGATAAGTCTGCAGTCATCGTAGTAGATCCCAGTGGGGCAGTATGAGAGACCCCCAGATGGATACCATGGAGACCAAGATGTTATAGGATAGTATGCTATGAAGAGCCATAGTAAGGGAAGAGAGAAATACAAAAAGACTTCAATAAAATTTTGCTACACTACTTACCCTTATAAGTAGTTGTATACAATTGACACTATCTATATCGTTAGCTTCACTATCAGAATTGAACTCTGGAAATCCGTCAGTGAGATATGGAGACATAGCCCCTTAAACCCCTGCATCTGTTATAGGAGGTTCATTACCTGATGAGCAATAGGGGTAATTGCTACAATATTATAGGAGATAAATAATATTGCGGACACTAAGTGGGATATATTCACTGATTCCTGTCGGAGACACTGGTATAACTACACTAATATATTAAAGATATACCCTGTAAATTAATAAGCTGATTGGGTATGAGAAAGGACTGGTGAATTCATTCGACTTTATGGTGTTGATGCAGTAAAGTGGATTGTATAGGACCGGGGACTAATATACCATCGTCACTCAGTAATAGTGGATCAATACAGGCAATATCCAGTATCAAAGAAGAGACAATTACTATTGAGTACTGGGATTGAGCCATAGCTTTTAAGAAGAAACCAGGATAGATTTATATATATTTCTTCATAAGCACATCAACCAGTTTTGGTAACTACATCGTCAGTGGAATATCTCCTCCTCACCGAAAACCCTCCGCTCTCAGCTACTATATATGATATTCGTCAGGGCCCCAACTTGTGCACCAACAAACCCTTAAAGGGGTAGATCACCTATTACTAATAAGAGTAGTACTGGCACCCAAATAACTAATATATAATATAGTGAGATCTCAAGGTTTTTTTTTTCTATATAACCGGTTTCACAGAGTTTTTGTCATGCATGCAGATATTATTGTATATACATAGAGTCTATAAGATAATAGGGTATACTCATAGAGTATATAATCTTTGAACAGTTACCGTGATATACTTATATTGCTGAACATATAAACTAAAATATTAACCATGGTGGGTTGTGTTTTATGTCTATTTACTTAACTTACCTGTGACTTAGGATTCCGGAGATTCTAACTGGCAAGTGTCTGAAAGACAAAAGTAAGAACATAGGTAATTTTAAAGTCATAGTATTGTTATATTATTACTCATACTTGATATTAAAAGTGTTACCATTTTATACTAAGGGCTTTCCCAAGCTAGCCCACATCAAATCAGTTTGGGTGGAGGCACACTTAAATTATATGTAGTGGTAACCTTATTTCTCTCAGGGAATAACGAGTAGAAAGGGGTTACATTTGGAGGCACTGCTGAGATCCCGACGAAAGAGATACTGGTACCTCTGTTGAGAATGGAGGAGGTTTCAGTTACGGATGTTTATCGATGGTGTAGGGAGAAGGGAGTGGAACCTATATGCAGTTTTGTTCTTATTGGACCCCTTAACTCAGTTAATGATGATTTGGCAATAAGAGCAGTGGGAAACTTTTATGGCATCAGTCAGCCCTGTGTAGTGGATAGGTGGAAAGGACAATCTGGGGATACCTATGCTATATTGATTAGTAATAGGAATCCATTGGATAAGACGTTAATCCCTTTTATGGTAGTAGTGGAAGGGGCTGTTGGAGGGAAAGTACAAGTAATATGGCCTGAAGGGGAGGAGATGGTGGCCGCTGAGGCCTTATCGGGAGGTGACTCAGTTACTGGGCCCCTCCTGGTAGTGGATTCCCCGAATGCTGCTGACCCCCAAGAGTCGTCAGGGAATAAGGAGGATGTCTCAGGAGCCGGAGTAGAGGTGGTCGTAGACAAGATGGTCAGTCAACTGGAGCGTTGGCATTATGAGGGAGGATACCGTAGACTCAGAATATTCTCGGGAATTACACCAGTACCGGCTGGAGAAGAGACGTATGACACTTGGCGAGAGGCTGCCATTCAGCATTCGGAAGAATGGCATTGCCCAGAGCATATAAAAAAACAAAGAATAGTAGAGAGTTTACGGGGACCTGCTATGCGGGTAATTCAGGCTACTAGGAGGAGTAAAACAACAGCCACTTTAAAGGATTACATCGAAGCTCTGGACTTCTCATATGGAACACTTGAGGATGTGGGCGATTTGTTAGCTCGCCTAAATAGGACGTACCAGGAGCCGGGGGAGACTTTGACCCACTATATTTATAGGGTGGATAGACTCATTTATCAGATTGTCGATAAAGGAGGTATTGAAACTGGGGCCGTAGATGAGCGACGTATGAAACAGGTGTTGAAGGGAGCCCTGACTAACCATCCAGTGGCCCAGCGACTACGATGCACCATGGCTCGGGGACCTCCTCCTACTCTTACTGAATTGGTAAAAGAGGTTAAATTAGAAGAGATTCAGATAGATACCCGAGAAAAAAATATAAAAAGAGTGAAGGTAGTATTACCCACTCCATCCCCCCCTAATATGGATGAGAGGCTTTTGAAGTTGATTGAGGAACAAAATAAAAAAATCGATCAGTTGATTGCTTTACAATCCAGCCCACAGTCTAATACCGGATGGCCTGTCATGAGAGGAAGGGGAATGACTCAGGGAAATAGGAGTAGGAATCCCATTATATGCTATAGTTGTGGTCAGCCCGGACATAGGTCTTTTGAATGTCCTGGCACTGGAAGCGGCCGGGGAGGAAATACCACTCACACTCCTGCACCACCAAATCACCAACTGGAAAACTTCAGTGGGAGTGCTGTGACCCCCTCACAGGCTCCCCGATTCTAAACGTTCGAGCTATGGGGAGTGCACAGTGGGTAGACCATATCCCAGAAAGTCTTATGGGTCCTGCCCCACTCATCAAGGCCATGATTAACGGACAAGATTGTACCATATTAATGGACAGTGGGTCACAAGTGTCTATAGTATTTGAATCTTGGTATCGGGAACATTTAGCTGACGTCTCCATTCAACCTCTTAGTGGCCTTACGGTATGGGGATTAAGCGAACAAAAATACCCCTATTTAGGGTATATTATTACCCAAATTTCTTTTGAACCCGGGTTGATCACCCCTAATGAAACAGTTCCGTTGATAGCATTGGTATGTCCTGATTCTCCGGGGGACAATGGACAGTTATCAGCCATAATAGGGACCAATACTAACCTGTTTCGTAATTTAATTCGATGGTGTGGTAAGCAAGAGAAGGGCCATCAATTTGGTGTAGTAGAACAAAATCCTGAAGACACTTACCGATGCCATCGAATTGAAAGTTGTCGTGTAGTCACCAATGGGAATAGTAACTTCTGGGATGGTTCATCTTTGGATAGTGAATTAGAAGTATGCTTTAAGGGAAGTGATATAGATTCAGCTAGCAAACAACTTCTGATGGAACAACTACGGTCAAGGGAAGCCGTCTTCTCTAAGGGCGACTGGGATCTGGGGACTGCTACTGGAGTAGAACATCACATTACTCTTACGGATAACACCCCTTTCAGGGAGAGGTCAAGAAGATTAGCTCCAGCTGACTTTGAGGACGTCAGAGAGCATCTACGTAATTTACTGGAGAATCATGTTATAGCAGACTCTGAAAGTCCCTATGCCTCCCCTATAGTGGTCGCTCGCAAGAAGAATGGAGAGATCAGGCTATGCATTGATTATCGCACCTTAAATAGTCGCACTGTGCCGGATCAGTATACAGTTCCAAAGGTGGACGAAGCCCTAGATTGTTTAAACGGGAGTAAATGGTTCTCTGTGCTGGATCTCCGCTGCGGCTACTATCAAATTCCTATGAGCCAGAATGACCAAGCCAAGACTGCCTTCATTTGCCCAATTGGATTCTTTGAGTTTCTAAAGATGCCTCAAGGCATAAGAGGAGCCCCCGCTACGTTTCAAAGAACCATGGAAAAGACCGTCGGGGACATGTGCTACCGGGAGGTACTTGTGTACCTTGATGACATCATTGTTTTCGGAAAAGATCTAGAAGAGCACAATGAAAGGCTAATTAAAGTACTCGATCGACTTCAGGCACGTGGGCTAAAATTGTCAATTGAAAAATGTAAGCTCTGTCGATCGTCTGTGAAATATTTGGGACACATAGTGAGCAGGCAAGGCATAGCCACAGATCCTGAAAAAGTGGTGACTGTTAAGAACTGGCCTCGACCTGAAAACTTGAAAGATTTAAGGTCATTTTTAGGATTCTGTGGTTATTATCGTAAATTTGTGCCACAGTATGCGATAGTTGCCAAACCATTGACTGACTTGACTCGAGGGTATCCCCCTGTTAATCAACGATCACGCCCTACAAGGGAGGATAGGGAACATCAGTATTATAAGCCTCGAGAACCCTTTGGTGAAAGATGGACAGCATCTTGTGAGGAAGCATTTACACATTTAAAAGATCTTCTCACCCAATCCCCTGTATTGGCCTATGTACAACCAGACTTACCCTATGAGGTTCACATAGATGCTTCCTTTGAGGGCCTAGGGGGGGTGTTGTATCAGTTACATGGTAAACATTTACGCCCCATCGCTTATGTTAGTCGAGGATTGTCACACAGAGAACGAAACTATCCGGTACATAAGTTGGAGTTTTTAGCGCTTAAATGGGCTGTGAGTGAAAAATTCCACGATTACTTATATGGTGTGCAATTTACTGTACACACGGATAACAATCCCTTGACTTATATACAATCATCTGCAAAATTGGACTGTACTGGACATCGGTGGTTGGCCGCTCTGACTAACTATGAATTTACTATCAAATATCGTCCAGGGGCTACAAATTATGATGCGGATGCTCTATCCCGGCTATCTCATGAAGATAGTGAAGTAAAAGAGGATGAGTGGATCGAAGTGCCTGCAGCCTCGGTTAAGGGGTTATGCCAACATATAGGTCTTAATCGACATCACGAATCTGCTGCCATTTTGTCCACAGGAGCGTCTGATGCGGCAATTCCTCTCTCTTACTGTTGGTTAAGTCGTATGGAATTGGAGGGTTTAGATCGGATAACACCAGAGCAGATGGCTAGATCTCAACGAGAGGATCCTGATATAGGTGATGTGTTGAGACTGGTAGAGAATCCCCATCTTCCCGTGATGTGGTCAAAAATGTCACCAATCTCCAAAATATTATGGCGACAACGTCCTAAGTTGAGGATCGTGAAAGAGGTGTTATATAGAACTGTTAGAAAGAATGATGGAAGATTTAACCTGCAGTTGATTTTGCCTAAGCATTATAAAAAGATGGTACTGAATTCATTACATGATCTGCATGGCCATTTGGGATATGATAAGACTCAGGGATTAGTGGCTGATCGTTTCTTCTGGCCTTTTATGAACCAAGAAATTGAGAACTACTGTCGGACATGCAGTAACTGTATCCTGAGAAAAACCCTACCTCTTCAACGGGCTGCTCTGTTAGTGACTATCAGTAGCTCTGGGCCGATGGAGTTAGTATGCATAGACTTTTTAACTTTGGAAGGACCTGAAGGATCAGATAGTCATATATTGGTGGTAACTGATCACTTTACACGGTATGCTCAAGCTTATCTAACATCAAATCAAAGAGCAGGGACAGTAGCACACACTTTATGGGAAAAGTTTTTTGTCCATTATGGACTACCGGCAAGGATTCACTCCGATCAAGGAAGAGAGTTTGAGAGTCGGTTAATTAAAGAATTGTGTAAATGCTGTGGAATAAAAAAATCGCGAACCACCCCCTACCATCCGCAAGGTGATCCCCAACCTGAGCGATTTAATAGGACACTGTTAAATATGCTTGGTACTCTCGGAACCCAGAGGAAATACCAGTGGAAAAGATATGTTTCTACATTAGTGCACGCCTATAATTGCACCAGAAATGAGACCACTGGATTTACACCATATTATCTCATGTTTGGTCGTGAAGCTCGGCTGCCTGTAGATGTTTGCTTAGGGACACAGGTTAATTATTCTGTTGGATCATCACACTCGCAGTACATTAAGCAATTAAGACAACAGCTGAAAGATTCTTATCAAATAGCGGAAGCTGCATCTAAGCATATGGGAGAAAAGAATAAAGCTCATTTCGACCGTGGATTAAAGGAACAATGTTTGCAGCCAGGGGACCGTGTATTAATACAACTGCTGGGGGTACCAAAGAAAAAGAAATTAAGCAATAGATGGAGAAGTGAGCCCTATGTGGTTGTTAAAAAATTACCTAATATTCCTGCTTATCAATTGGCACGGGCTGATGGGCAGGGATCAGTAGTAACTTATCATCGGCAGCATTTGCTCCCCATTGGTCAAGATATAAGGTGGGAGGAGTATCTTGAAAGTGACCTTCCTCCGAGTGATCGAGGTGGTTTCCAAGGGATGAACATTGATAAGGATGATGAAGGTATATTGGCTCCCGAGAATAGTGACAATATGGAGGACTATGCTTCCGGATGTTATTATCGAGATCCAGAATATTTAAGGGAGGAGAGTGTTTCTGAAAAGAAGCATCAACAAGATGAAGTGATTGATGCAACTGTTATAGAGGAAGTGAATGAGGGAAGTTGGGGAGTAAGGGAAGCTTCCGAGGTGTTTGATGTCTCCCCAGGAAGATTAGAGATAGAGCCGGAAGGACTAGTTAGTTCGCCTCGACCACAAAGAGTTCGTAAGCCCCCAAGAATTTTAACTTACGAGCAGTTGGGCACCCCTAAGGAAGTCCCTTTGGTAATACACCCTCATTTGATAATGACCTGGCCATATTTTGGATATAATATGGGCAAATAATAGATGGATAAGTATAGATAATAAGTATGGTGATGGTCACTCAGTTCAGAAGTGCCAATCCCCAGGGGGAGCATGTAACCCTGTAATAGCAATAAAATAAATAATCTGTTTATTGGTAAATACAGTCTATAAGTATAGCTGAGGTAATGAGGTTTATATTATTTGTTTAATTGTATAATAATAATATATATATGTTTATGGAGTATGGACAATTATGGGCATAAGGAATGGCACAGACGTTTCTGGAAGCGCTCGTGCCTTTGGATGTGTGTCAGGGGAATGAACACAGGCAGAGCGAGACAGTGTGAGGGAGCTCGAGCCGCGCTAGAAGAGAGGCAGAGAGCGGGACGGTGTGAGTAGACGGAGAGACGGAGAACAGAGTGTGGCGCGCCGGAGAGGACCGGAGGTGGTGAAGTACCTCAGAAGTTGGCGGGATCCAAGACGGGATCGAGAGCTCCGGAAAGTCTCCTCCATCATCTTTAAATACTGCTGCTGGTAATTAGGGGACCTTGTATCCGTGAAGTGGATACGGAGAAACGGCCTCTCTGTCACCAGGTATTCTGCAGAGCCGCAGCCGGGGGAGGAGCAGTGAAAGAGTGACTGAATAATCATATACCCAGCAAGGAGGTGTGAGTAACTGCTCTAATACCTCCCATAATAGGGATGGAACACTATTAATAAACCTCCTTAACAATTGACAATGACATTGACTATAGCAGCACGGCTCAGAGAAAAACAAAAAAAACCCAAATATCTAGTGTTAGCAGGTTACACTGCACACAAGGTAACTGACACAAGTGAGGATAAGTCTGCAGTCATCGTAGTAGATCCCAGTGGGGCAGTATGAGAGACCCCCAGATGGATACCATGGAGACCAAGATGTTATAGGATAGTATGCTATGAAGAGCCATAGTAAGGGAAGAGAGAAATACAAAAAGACTTCAATAAAATTTTGCTACACTACTTACCCTTATAAGTAGTTGTATACAATTGACACTATCTATATCGTTAGCTTCACTATCAGAATTGAACTCTGGAAATCCGTCAGTGAGATATGGAGACATAGCCCCTTAAACCCCTGCATCTGTTATAGGAGGTTCATTACCTGATGAGCAATAGGGGTAATTGCTACAATATTATAGGAGATAAATAATATTGCGGACACTAAGTGGGATATATTCACTGATTCCTGTCGGAGACACTGGTATAACTACACTAATATATTAAAGATATACCCTGTAAATTAATAAGCTGATTGGGTATGAGAAAGGACTGGTGAATTCATTCGACTTTATGGTGTTGATGCAGTAAAGTGGATTGTATAGGACCGGGGACTAATATACCATCGTCACTCAGTAATAGTGGATCAATACAGGCAATATCCAGTATCAAAGAAGAGACAATTACTATTGAGTACTGGGATTGAGCCATAGCTTTTAAGAAGAAACCAGGATAGATTTATATATATTTCTTCATAAGCACATCAACCAGTTTTGGTAACTACATCGTCAGTGGAATATCTCCTCCTCACCGAAAACCCTCCGCTCTCAGCTACTATATATGATATTCGTCAGGGCCCCAACTTGTGCACCAACAAACCCTTAAAGGGGTAGATCACCTATTACTAATAAGAGTAGTACTGGCACCCAAATAACTAATATATAATATAGTGAGATCTCAAGGTTTTTTTTTTCTATATAACCGGTTTCACAGAGTTTTTGTCATGCATGCAGATATTATTGTATATACATAGAGTCTATAAGATAATAGGGTATACTCATAGAGTATATAATCTTTGAACAGTTACCGTGATATACTTATATTGGTGAACATATAAACTAAAATATTAACCATGGTGGGTTGTGTTTTATGTCTATTTACTTAACTTACCTGTGACTTAGGATTCCGGAGATTCTAACTGGCAAGTGTCTGAAAGACAAAAGTAAGAACATAGGTAATTTTAAAGTCATAGTATTGTTATTTTATTACTCATACTTGATATTAAAAGTGTTACCATTTTATACTAAGGGCTTTCCCAAGCTAGCCCACATCAAATCAGTTTGGGTGGAGGCACACTTAAATTATATGTAGTGGTAACCTTATTTCTCTCAGGGAATAACGAGTAGAAAGGGGTTACACCAGCTTGAGTCTTTTCATTTTTCTAGCGAGAGGCTGAGTGCTTCCATCCTCATGTGAAGCTGAACCACTAGCCATGAACATAGGCCAGGGCCTCAGCCGTTCCTTGCCACTCCGTGTGGTAAATGGCATATTGGCAAGTTTACGCTTCTCCTCCGACAATTTTATTTTAGATTTTGGAGTCCTTTTTTTACTGATATTTGGTGTTTTGGATTTTACATGCTCTGTACTATGACATTGGGCATCGGCCTTGGCAGACGACGTTGCTGGCATTTCATCGTCTCGGCCATGACTAGTGGCAGCAGCTTCAGCACGAGGTGGAAGAGGATCTTGATCTTTCCCTAATTTTGGAACCTCAACATTTTTGTTCTCCATATTTTAATAGGCACAACTAAAAGGCACCTCAGGTAAACAATGGAGATGGATGGATACTAGTATACTTATGGATGGACGAGCGACTGCCGACACAGAGGTAGCTACAGCCGTGGACTACCGTACTGTGTCTGCTGCTAATATAGACTGGATGATAATGAGATGAAATCAATATATATTATATCACACTAGTACTGCAGCCGGACAGGTAGATATATTTATTATGTAATGACTGATGACGGACCTGCTGGACACTGTCAGCTCAGCAGCACCGCAGACTGCTACAGTAAGCTACTATAGTAGTATGTATAAAGAAGAAAGAAAAAAAAAAACCACGGGAAGGTGGTATACAATTATGGATGGACGAGCGACTGCCGACACAGAGGTAGCTACAGCCGTGGACTACCGTACTGTGTCTGCTGCTAATATAGACTGGATGATAATGAGATGAAATCAATATATATTATATCACACTAGTACTGCAGCCGGACAGGTAGATATATTTATTATGTAATGACTGATGACGGACCTGCTGGACACTGTCAGCTCAGCAGCACCGCAGACTGCTACAGTAAGCTACTATAGTAGTATGTATAAAGAAGAAAGAAAAAAAAAAACACGGGTAGGTGGTATACAATTATGGATGGACGAGCGACTGCCGACACAGAGGTAGCTACAGCCGTGGACTACCGTACTGTGTCTGCTGCTAATATAGACTGGATGATAATGAGATGAAATCAATATATATTATATCACACTAGTACTGCAGCCGGACAGGTAGATATATTTATTATGTAATGACTGATGACGGACCTGCTGGACACTGTCAGCTCAGCAGCACCGCAGACTGCTACAGTAAGCTACTATAGTAGTATGTATAAAGAAGAAAGAAAAAAAAAACACGGGTAGGTGGTATACAATTATGGATGGACGAGCGACTGCCGACACAGAGGTAGCTACAGCCGTGGACTACCGTACTGTGTCTGCTGCTAATATAGACTGGATGATAATGAGATGAAATTAATATATATATATATATAAAATATCACTAGTACTGCAGCCAGACAGGTATATATATTTATTATGTAATGACTGATGACGGATCTGCTGGACACTGTCAGCTCAGCAGCACCGCAGACTGCTACAGTAAGCTACTATAGTAGTATGTATAAAGAAGAAAGAAAAAAAAAACCACGGGTAGGTGGTATACAATTATGGATGGACCAGCGACTGCCGACACAGAGGTAGCTACAGCCGTGGACTACCGTACTGTGTCTACTGCTAATATAGACTGGATGATAATGAGATGAAATTAATATATATATATATAATATCACTAGTACTGCAGCCGGACAGGTATATATATTTATTATGTAATGACTGATGATGGACCTGCTGGACACTGTCAGCTCAGCAGCACCGCAGACTGCTACAGTAAGCTACTATAGTAGTATGTATCAAGAAGAAAGAAAAAAAAAAAACCACGGGTAGGTGGTATACAATTATGGATGGACCAGCGACTGCCGACACAGAGGTAGCTACAGCCGTGGACTACCGTACTGTGTCTGCTGCTAATATAGACTGGATGATAATGAGATGAAATTAATATATATATATATATATATATATATAATATCACTAGTACTGCAGCCGGACAGGTATATATATTTATTATGTAATGACTGATGACGGACCTGCTGGACACTGTCAGCTCAGCAGCACCGCAGACTGCTACAGTAAGCTACTATAGTAGTATGTATAAAGAAGAAAGAAAAAAAAAAACCACGGTTAGGTGGTATAAAATTATGGATGGACGAGCGACTGCCGACACAGAGGTAGCTACAGCCGTGGACTACCGTACTGTGTCTGCTGCTAATATAGACTGGATGATAATGAGATGAAATCAATATATATTATATCACACTAGTACTGCAGCCGGACAGGTAGATATATTTATTATGTAATGACTGATGACGGACCTGCTGGACCCTGTCAGCTCAGCAGCACCGCAGACTGCTACAGTAAGCTACTATAGTAGTATGTATAAAGAAGAAAGAAAGAAAAAAAAACACGGTTAGGTGGTATACAATTATGGATGGACGAGCGACTGCTGACACAGAGGTAGCTACAGCCGTGGACTACCGTACTGTGTCTGCTGCTAATATAGACTGGATGATAATGAGATGAAATCAATATATATTATATCACACTAGTACTGCAGCCGGACAGGTAGATATATTTATTATGTAATGACTGATGACGGACCTGCTGGACACTGTCAGCTCAGCAGCACCGCAGACTGCTACAGTAAGCTACTATAGTAGTATGTATAAAGAAGAAAGAAAAAAAAAAAAACACGGGTAGGTGGTATACAATTATGGATGGACGAGCGACTGCCGACACAGAGGTAGCTACAGCCGTGGACTACCGTACTGTGTCTGCTGCTAATATAGACTGGATGATAATGAGATGAAATCAATATATATTATATCACACTAGTACTGCAGCCGGACAGGTAGATATATTTATTATGTAATGACTGATGACGGACCTGCTGGACACTGTCAGCTCAGCAGCACCGCAGACTGCTACAGTAAGCTACTATAGTAGTATGTATAAAGAAGAAAGAAAAAAAAAAACCACGGGTAGGTGGTATACAATATTATATATATATTATATACAATTATATATATATATATATATATATATATATATTAAACTGGTGGTGATTATTAAACTGGTGGTTAGGTCACTGGTCACACTATCAGCAACTTGCAAGTAGTACTCCTAAGCAGACAATCACAATATATATTATACTGGTGGTCAGTGTGGTCACAATGGCAGTGTGGCACTCTGGCAGCAAAAGTGTGCACTGTACGTTATATGTACTCCTGAGTCCTGCTCTCAGACTCTAACTGCTCCCCACTGTCAGTGTCTCCCTCACAAGTCAGATAATACAGTCACACTATCTATCACTTCAGCAAGTAACTAGTCTAGTACTCCTCCTAATGCTCCCCAAAATTACTACTGTGTCTCTCTCTACTGTCTCACTCTCTTCTCTATAAACGGAGAGGACGCCAGCCACGTCCTCTCCCTATGAATCTCAATGCACGTGTGAAAATGGCGGCGACGCGCGGCTCCTTCTATAGAATCCGAGTCTCGCGATAGAATCCGAGCCTCGCGAGAATCCGACAGCGGGATGATGACGTTCGGGCGCGCTCGGGTTAACCGAGCAAGGCGGGAAGATCCGAGTCGCTCGGACCCGTGTAAAAAAAAAATGAAGTTCGGGCGGGTTCGGATTCCGAGGAACCGAACCCGCTCATCTCTAGTATTAAGTTGTTGTTATAAGGTAAATCCGTATTGATTATTACTAGAGATGAGCGGGTTCGGTTCCTCGGAATCCGAACCCCCCCGAACTTCAGCCTTTTTACACGGGTCCGAGGCAGACTCGGATCTTCCCGCCTTGCTCGGTTAACCCGAGCGCGCCCGAATGTCATCATCCCGCTGTCGGATTCTCGCGAGGCTCGTATTCTATCGCGAGACTCGGATTCTATATAAGGAGCCGCGCGTCGCCGCCATTTTCACACGTGCATTGAGATTGATAGGGAGAGGACGTGGCTGGCGTCCTCTCCGTTAGAATAGATAGAGACACTTGAGTTGATTTACTACTAACTTAGTAATTTTGGGGAGCATTAGGAGTACTCAGAGTGTAGAGTTT
The DNA here is from genome assembly GCF_028390025.1 of Pseudophryne corroboree. Classification (NCBI taxonomy): domain Eukaryota; kingdom Metazoa; phylum Chordata; class Amphibia; order Anura; family Myobatrachidae; genus Pseudophryne; species Pseudophryne corroboree. The sequence goes on from NC_086445.1 coordinate 307,773,146, forward strand.
TGCTGATAGTTACTAGTGACCACCACCAGTTTTATTTATTATTTAATATAATCCGTTCTCTGCCTGAAAAAAAATGATACACAGTCACATACCATATCTGTGCTCAGCCTCAGTGTGCTGCATGATAATATCATCTATGTATATCTGACTGTGCTGAGTGCTCACTGCTCACACAGCTGAATTGTGGGGGAGACTGGGGTGCAGTTATAGCAGGAGTACAGTGCACACTTTTGCTGCCAGTGTGACTGACCAGTGACCACCAGTATATTGTCTGCCTGAAAAAGTTAAACACTCCTGTGGTGGTTTTTTTTTTAATTCTATAAACGCATTCTGCTGACAGTGTCCAGCAGGTCCGTCATTCATTATATTATATAAATATTTACCTGCAGTAGTGTTATATTTTTTTTGTTCATCTCTATCATCTTTATCATCTCTATATTAGCAGACGCAGTACGGTAGTCCACGGCTGTGGCTACCTCTGTGTCGTCAGTGCTCGTCCATAATTGTATACCTACCTGTGGTGGGGTTTTTTTTTTCTATCTTCTTCATACTAGTAGTTTAGGAGTCTGCTGACAGTGTCCAGCAGGTCCGTCATTATATTATATATACCTGCAGTAGTGATATATATATATTTTTTATATCATTATCATCTCTATACTAGCAGACGCAGTACGGTAGTCCACGGCTGTAGCTACCTCTGTGTCGTCAGTGCTCGTCCATAATTGTATACCTACCTGTGGTGGGTTTTTTTTTTCTATCTTCTTCATACTAGTAGTTTAGGAGTCTGCTGACAGTGTCCAGCAGGTCCGTCATTATATTATATATACCTGCAGTAGTGATATATATATATATTTTATATCATTATCATCTCTATACTAGCAGACGCAGTATGGTAGTCCACGGCTGTAGCTACCTCTGTGTCGTCAGTCACTCGTCATCCATAAGTATACTAGTATCCATCCATCTCCATTGTTTACCTGAGGTGCCTTTTAGTTGTGCCTATTAAAATATGGAGAACAAAAATGTTGAGGTTCCAAAAATAGGGAAAGATCAAGATCCACTTCCACCTCGTGCTGAAGCTGCTGCCACTAGTCATGGCCGAGACGATGAAATTCCATCAACGTCGTCTGCCAAGGCCGATGCCCAATGTCATAGTACAGAGCATGTAAAATCCAAAACACAAAATATCAGTAAAAAAATCAAAAATCTAAAATAAAATCGTCGGAGGAGAAGCGTAAACTTGCCAATATGCTATTTACCACACGGAGTGGCAAGGAACAACTGAGGCCCTGGCCTATGTTCATGGCTAGTGGTTCAGCTTCACATGAGGATGGAAGCACTCAGCCTCTCGCTAGAAAAATGAAAAGACTTAAGCTGGCAAAAGCACAGCAAAGAACTGTGCGTTCTTCGAAATCACAAATCCACAAGGAGAGTCCAATTGTGTCGGTTGTGATGCCTGACCTTCCCAACACTGGACGTGAAGAGCATGCGCCTTCCACCATTTGCACGCCCCCTGCAAGTGCTGGAAGGAGCACCCGCAGTCCAGTTCCTGATAGTCAGATTGAAGATGTCAGTGTTGAAGTACACCTGGATGAGGAGGATATGGGTGTTGCTGGCGCTGGGGAGGAAATTGACAAGGAGGATTCTGATGGTGAGGTGGTTTTTTTAAGTCAGGCACCCGGGGAGACACCTGTTGTCCGTGGGAGGAATATGGCCATTGACATGCCTGGTGAAAATACCAAAAAAATCAGCTCTTCGGTGTGGAAGTATTTCAACAGAAATGCGGACAACAGGTGTCAAGCCGTGTGTTGCCTTTGTCAAGCTGTAATAAGTAGGGGTAAGGACATTAACCACCTCGGAACATCCTCCCTTATACGTCACCTGCAGCGCATTCATCATAAGTCAGTGACAAGTTCAAAAACTTTGGGCGACAGCGGAAGCAGTCCACTGACCAGTAAATCCCTTCCTCTTGTAACCAAGCTCACGCAAACCACCCCACCAACTCCCTCAGTATCAATTTCCTCCTTCCCCAGGAATGCCAATAGTCCTGCAGGCCATGTCACTGGCAATTCTGACGAGTCCTCTCCTGCCTGGGATTCCTCCGATGCATCCTTGCGTGTAACGCCTACTGCTGCTGGCGCTGCTGTTGTTGCTGCTGGGAGTCGATGGTCATCCCAGAGGGGAAGTCGTAAGACGACTTTTACTACTTCCACCAAGCAATTGACTGTCCAACAGTCCTTTGCGAGGAAGCTGAAATATCACAGCAGTCATCCTGCTGCAAAGCGAATAACTGAGGCCTTGGCATCCTGGGCGGTGAGAAACGTGGTTCCGGTATCCATCATTACTGCAGAGCCAACTAGAGACTTGTTTGAGGTACTGTGTCCCCGGTACCAAATACCATCTAGGTTCCATTTCTCTAGGCAGGCGATACCGAAAATGTACACAGACCTCAGAAAAAGACTCACCAGTGTCCTAAAAAATGCAGTTGTACCCAATGTCCACTTAACCACGGACATGTGGACAAGTGGAGCAGGGCAGGGTCAGGACTATATGACTGTGACAGCCCACTGGGTAGATGTATTGACTCCCGCCGCAAGAACAGCAGCGGCGGCACCAGTAGCAGCATCTCGCAAACACCAACTCTTTCCTAGGCAGGCTACGCTTTGTATCACCGCTTTCCAGAATACGCACACAGCTAAAAACCTCTTACGGCAACTGAGGAAGATCATCGCAGAATGGCTTACCCCAATTGGACTCTCCTGTGGATTTGTGGCATCGGACAACGCCAGCAATATTGTGTGTGCATTAAATCTGGGCAAATTCCAGCACGTCCCATGTTTTGCACATACCTTGAATTTGGTGGTGCAGAATTATTTAAAAAACGACAGGGGCGTGCAAGAGATGCTGTCGGTGGCCAGAAGAATTGCGGGACACTTTCGGCGTACAGGCACCACGTATAGAAGACTGGAGCAACACCAAAAACGCCTGAACCTGCCCTGCCATCATCTGAAGCAAGAAGTGGTAACAAGGTGGAATTTAACCCTCTATATGCTTCAGAGGTTGGAGGAGCAGCAAAAGGCCATTCAAGCCTATACAACTGACCACGATATAGGAGGTGGAATGCACCTGTCTCAAGCGCAGTGGAGAATGATTTCAACGTTGTGCAAGGTTCTGCAACCTTTTGAACTTGCCACACGTGAAGTCAGTTCAGACACTGCCAGCCTGAGTCAGGTCATTCCCCTCATCAGGCTTTTGCAGAAGAAGCTGGAGACATTGAAGGAGGAGCTAACACTGAGCGATTCCGCTAGGCATGTGGGACTTGTGGATGGAGCCCTTAATTCGCTTAACAAGGATTCACGGGTGGTCAATCTGTTGAAATCAGAGCACTACATTTTGGCCACCGTGCTCGATCCTAGGTTTAAAACCTACCTTGGATCTCTCTTTCCGGCAGACACAAGTCTGCAGGGGTTCAAAGAACTGCTGGTGAGAAAATTGTCAAGTCAAGCGGAACGCGACCTGTCAACATCTCCTCCTTCACATTCTCCCGCAACTAGGGGTGCGAGGAAAAGGCTCAGAATTCCGAGCCCACCCGCTGGCGGTGATGCAGGGCAGTCTGGAGCGACTGCTGATGCAGACATCTGGTCCGGACTGAAGGACCTGACAACGATTACGGACATGTCGTCTACTGTCACTGCATATGATTCTCTCACCATTGAAAGAATGGTGGAGGATTATATGAGTGACCGCATCCAAGTAGGCACGTCAGACAGTCCGTACGTATACTGGCAGGAAAAAGAGGCAATTTGGAGGCCCTTGCACAAACTGGCTTTATTCTACCTAAGTTGCCCTCCCACAAGTGTGTACTCCGAAAGAGTGTTTAGTGCCGCCGCTCACCTTGTCAGCAATCGGCGTACGAGGTTACTTCCAGAAAATGTGGAGAAGATGATGTTCATTAAAATGAATTATAATCAATTCCTCCATGGAGACATTCACCAGCAACAATTGCCTCCACAAAGTACACAGGGAGCTGTGATGGTGGATTCCAGTCTGGACGAATTGATAATCTGTGAGGAGGGGGATTTACACGGTGATGAATCGGAGGATGATGATGAGGTGGACATCTTGCCTCTGTAGAGCCAGTTTGTGCAAGGAGAGATTAATTGCTTCTTTTTTGGTGGGGGTCCAAACCAACCCGTCATTTCAGTCACAGTCGTGTGGCAGACCCTGTCACTGAAATGATGGGTTGGTTAAAGTGTGCATGTCCTGTTTATACAACATAAGGGTGGGTGGGAGGGCCCAAGGACAATTCCATCTTGCACCTCTTTTTTCTTTCATTTTTCTTTGCGTCATGTGCTGTTTGGGGAGTGTTTTTTGGAAGGGCCATCCTGCGTGACACTGCAGTGCCACTCCTAGATGGGCCAGGTGTTTGTGTCGGCCACTAGGGTCGCTTATCTTAGTCACACAGCTACCTCATTGCGCCTCTTTTTTTTCTTCTTTGCGTCATGTGCTGTTTGGGGAGTATTTTTTGGAAGGGCCATCCTGCGTGACACTGCAGTGCCACTCCTAGATGGGCCAGGTGTTTGTGTCGGCCACTAGGGTCACTTATCTTAGTCACACAGCTACCTCATTGCGCCTCTTTTTTTCTTTGCGTCATGTGCTGTTTGGGGAGTGTTTTTTGGAAGGGCCATCCTGCGTGACACTGCAGTGCCACTCCTAGATGGGCCAGGTGTTTGTGTCGGCCACTTGGGTCGCTGAGCTTAGTCATCCAGCGACCTCGGTGCAAATTTTAGGACTAAAAATAATATTGTGAGGTGTTCAGAATAGACTGAAAATTAGTGGAAATTATGGTTATTGAGGTTAATAATACTTTGGGATCAAAATGACCCCCAAATTCTATGATTTAAGCTGTTTTTTAGGGTTTTTTGAAAAAAACACCCGAATCCAAAACACACCCGAATCCGACAAAAAAAATTCGGTGAGGTTTTGCCAAAACGCGTTCGAACCCAAAACACGGCCACGGAACCGAACCCAAAACCAAAACACAAAACCCGAAAAATTTCCGGTGCACATCTCTAATTATTACATTTATTTTAGAATCCATTAGTGAAGGGCCCAAGCTAGTGCCAAAGGTCAGCCAACATGTATATTCATGTGTTTGATGGGTAATGCCAATGTTAGCATGAGCAAATCTGAGGATCTGGACAACAATGTTGTTGTGCAAAGCTTCAGTCAAAATGGTAGAATTTTTTATTTTTTTTGTATTGAAAGCCATCTCTTATTTGGAAAAAAGTTATTATTTGTTTTTACAGCCACCATCTAATCAGGAGGCTTTCCCAGAGACACGTGTTAACCTGTTTCCCAAACTTTGGCTGTAGTCACACTGTCCACTGGACTTACAAGACTTGAACTAAGCTGAAAATCTCATGGACTGAGCCTCGTCTCCATTGTCTCCAGACAATAACAGCCCTTGGATGTCCAGTGGATAACCTCTACAACCTACTGTCATTGCAAATCATTTCTAAAAGGACTGCCAAGGACTCCTTCTACTTATCTGGTAATAACCTGCTGCTCAAACTGAATGCTTCAATAGACTAACAGAGAAAAGTCCTAATATCACACTCCTTGCCTTAGGAGCCAATGTTGGGATAAACCCATATGAGTTTCTATAATGGGTGCAGTGTGTGCGGTGCACACGAGCCCCTAAGTCTGGGGGGGGGCACACCGCACACACTACACCCATATAGTATGATTACCCCTACAGAGTCCTGCGGCGGTGACCCTGCATTGCAAGCATAACTCACTTGTAAAATGGCCTCCGCATGCTCAGTAGACTCTGGCATTATGCCAGAGTCAACTTACTGCCATAGAGGAAGGGGCCCGCAATGGAGGCTCCACGCGGGTACTCGCCTCTCTTAAAATGCCCCTGGATAAACTATAGTTGAGTAATTGTTGATTTCTTATGTACTAATCTTATTCCTTTTTTTTATAATATACTAGCTGGAGTATCCGGCGTTGCCTGGGATTTTAAGAATGTCTGTTTACAAAAATAAATGGAAATATCAAACATACAGTATAAATAACATTGTAGATAGCTGAATACCCGTGCTTTGCTACGGAATGAGGATGGTAAATTAGAATGATAGTTGTTCGTTATTTTACGTTGGTTGGAGATCTAGTATATAGGCATATCTTGCTTCCCTGACGCACTTTGTGTAGTGGCCGGACCCCTTTTTGGTCCCCCAAGGGACCCTGCTCTTCCCACTATATAACTCTCAGTTGTTGGCTTCCTGCTGCCTTAATTCTCCTCCTCACATCATGTCAGTGCCCCTGTGAAATTATCAATTTTTTTACAGTTTCTTATATAGCGCAGCACATTATGTATCTCCTGATATACGCTGTGCTGCTGGGGGACCGTGCTGCTTCCACTATATAACTCTCAGTGTGTGGGTTTGTGCTACCTGCATTCCCCTCCTCACATCATGTCACTGGCCCTGTCACATGCAGCCCTGTCATCACTGACATATCATGCGTGTCCTGATATAGTGTGTGCTGTTGGCCCACCCTAGGGGTGCTAGGGGTGTGTTACCCCCACAATGTTTGTTCTCAGAGTGTAAGTCATATGAGTAGCTAGTTTGTTGTAAATTGCTCCAGGCATTCCCGATTTATGCTGTATGCTGAAAAACTCTGTGTTGCTGCCTCACCCCTAGGGGTGCTAGGGGTTTCTTACCCCCACAATGTTTGTTCCCAGCTTGTAAGTCATATGTGTTCCAAGTTTGTTATAAATTGGTCCAGGTATTCGGGAGTTATGCTGTCTCCTGACATACTCTGTGCTGCTGTCCCACCCCTTGGGGTGCTAGGGGTGTCTAACCCCAACAGAGTTTGTTCCCAGATTGTAAGTCAGATGTGTACCAAGTTTGGTGTAAATTGCTCCAGGCCTTCCACAGTTATGCTGACTGCTGACGTACTCTGTGCTGCTGTCCCACTCCTAGGGGTGCCTGACCTCCACAGTGTTTGCTTCCACAGTGAAAGTCATATGTGTACCAAGTTTGTTGTAAATTGCTGCAGGCATTCCAGAGTTATGCAGTCTTCTGAAATACTCAGTGCTGCTGCCTCACCCCTAGGGGTGCTAGGGCTGTCTTCTCCCAAAGTGTTTGTTTCCAGATTATCAGGCATATGTGTACCAATTTCTTAGTACATTGCTCCAGCAATTCCAGAATTATGCTGTCTCCTGATATACTCTGTGCTGCTGTCTCCCCCCTAGGGGTGCTAGGGATTTCGAACTGTTTTATTTGCCTCCACCATGTTTTAATACGCTCATATGTAAAATTTCACGATCTTCGATTGTAAGCTGTGGATTTGTATAGAAAGACATAAGGACGGATTTTCGCTTTTATATAGTAGATATATGTGCTATTTTATACCTTATCTGTCCATTTTCCAATTAATTAATTGTTTGCTATTACTATATGCACACATAAGCGCTGTTACTCTTTGTTTCATGCGCTTTTGCTATTATTGCTTTATACAGATGTATGTATACCACTGCAGTATATTTTTGGAGTGCAGGGTTGGACTGGCCCACAGGGGACAGGTGAACCCCCTGTGGGCCCTACCACTTGCCCCCCCCACCTCCTCTTTCAGACTGTGCACTTGAATTATACAGTATACGTTACCTTATAATATACAGGACTATGGTTTATTTTCTACAGTGCATTGCTGTTATTAATCTGGTACATTATCATGCATAGTGCTCTTTGTTACCTGTACTCTATTTCTGTTATTTATTTACTGTAATGCTAAGTTTTGTCTCCCTGTACTGTCCTTTGTATGGCGCTGCAAAACACTTGTGGCGCCTTATAAATAAAAATAGGATTTTATATACCTACCGATAAATCCTTTTCTCGTAGTCCATAGAGGATGCTGGGTTCCAATTTAGTACCATGGGGTATAGATGGGTCCACTAGGAGCCAATGGCACTTTAAGAGTTTAATAGTGTGGGCTGGTCCCTCCCTCTATGCCCCTCCTATCAGACTCAGTCTAGAAACTGTGCCCGAGGAGACGGACATACTTTGAAAGAAGGAAATACACAGGTAGTGGTGAGATTCACACCAGCTCACACATAACAAAAGGAAAGCCAAGCTAACCAACGTGAAACGATTCATCAACGGCTGAACCAACAATACTTTACCAAGTAACAATGCAGGAAATCGAAGCACTGGGCAGGCGCCCAGCATCCTCTATGGACTACGAGAAAAGGATTTACCGGTAGTTATATAAAATCCTATTTTCTATTATGTCCTAGAGGATGCTGTGGTCCAATTTAGTACTATGGGGATGTACCAAAGCTCCCAGTATGGGAGTGAGAGTGCTGAGGTTCCTGCAGAACAGATTGACCAAACTTTAGGTCCTCAGAAGCCAAAGTATCGAACTTGTAGAACTTAGCAAATGTGTTCGACCCTGACCAAGTAGCTGCTCGGCAAAGCTGAAGAGCCGAGACACTCCGGGCAGCCACTCAGGAAGAACCCACTTTACGGGTAAAGTGGGCCTGAACAGAATTTGGAATTGGCAATGCTGCCGTAGAATAAGCATGCTGGATAGTAAGTCTGATCCAGCGAGAAATCATCTGCTTAGAAGCAGGACACCAAATCTTCTTGGGATCATAAAGGACAAACAATGTGCCCGACTTCCTGTGACGAGAGGTTCTCTTCACATATAATTTCAAAGCCCGTACAACATCCAAGGACTTTGAGGTAATCGAGGTGTCAGTAGCCACTGGCACCACAATAGGTTGGTTGATATGAAAAGCCATCACAACCTTTGGAAGAAATTGCTGACGCATTCGGAGTTCAGCTCTATCCTCATGGAAAAACAAGTAGGAGCTTTTGTGCGACAATGCCCCCAATTCTGAGAAACGTCTTGCAGATGCCAATGCCAACAGTGTGACCGACTTCCAAATAATAAACTTTACGTCTACCTCTTGTAAAGGCTCAATCCAATCTGATTGCAGGAACTGCAACACCACGTAAGATCCCAAGGTGCCCTAGGAGGCATAAAGGGTGGTTGGATGTGCAGAACTCCTTTCAAGAATGTCTGAACCTTGGGGAGAGCAGCCAATTGTTTCTGGAAGAAAATGGACAAGGCCAAAATCTGGACCTTTATGGAGCCCAAGCGTAGGCCCACAGCCACACCTGCTTGCAGAAAGAGGAGAGAACATCCTAGTTGAAGCTCCACCACTGGAAACTTCTTGGATTCACACCAAGACACATACTTCTTCCAAATCCGATGGTAGCGCTTAGACGTTACTCCTTTCCTGGCTTGGATCAGAGTAGGAATGACCTTGTTTGAAATGCCCTTCAGAGCTAAGATCTGGTGTTCAACCTCCATGCCGTCAAACATAGCCGTGGTAAGTCTTGATAGACGAACGGCCCCTGCTGTAGCAGGTCCTCGCGAAGAGGAAGAGGCCTCGGATCCTCCAGCAGTAATTCCAGAAGATCCGCGTACCAAGCCCTTTTTGGCCAGTCTGGAGCAATGAGGATCGCCTGAACTCTTGTTCTTTTTATTAGTTTGAGAATCCTTGGGATGAGAGTAAGGGGAGCTAACACATACACTGACTGAAACAACCACGGAGTTACCAGGGTGTCCACCGCCACTGCTTGTTGATCCCTTGACCTGAAACAGTACCTCCAAAGCTTCTTGTTGAGGCGAGAGGCCATCATATCTATCTGAGGTACACCCCATTGGCTTGTTACCTCTGCGAATACCTTCAGGTGGTGGCACCATTCTCCTGGATGGAGGTTGAGTCTGCTGAGGAAGTCCACTTCCCAATTGTCTACTCCGGGAATGAAGAACGCCAACAGCAACACCACGTGTCTTTCTGCCCAGAGGAGGATTTTTGTTACCTCTGACATTGCAGCTCTGCTCTTCATTCCGCCATGCCTGTTTATGTAGGACACTGCTGTGACATTGTCTGACTAAACCTGAATGGCTTGATCTCGAAGAAGATGTGCCACTTATAGAGGGTGTTGTATATGGCCCTTAGTTCCAAAACGTTTATTGGAAGGATGGATTCCAGACTTGACCACTTTCCTTGGAAGTTTTCCCCCTTGGGTGACTGCTACCCAATCTCTGAGACTTGCATCCGTGGCTTGAAGGATCCAATTCTAAATCCCGAACTTGTGGCCCTTGAGTAGGTGAGAAGTTTGGAGCCACCAGAGGAGTGAAATTCTAGTTTTCAGTGACAGGCGGTTCCGCTGGTGCATGTGAATATGTGATCCTGACCACATGTCCAGGAGATCCAGCTGGAAGAACCGTGCATGGAATCTTCCATACTGGAGAGCCTCATAGGAGGCTACCATTTTTCCCAGAAGGCGACTGCACTGATGAACTGATACCCGGGCCGGCCTCAAAACATCCTGGACCATTTATTGGATCACCAATGCTTTCTCCATTGGTAGAAACACCCTCTGCACCTCCGTGTCAAGTATCATCCCCAGGAAGGGCAGTCTCCTTGTTGGTTCCAAATGTGACTTTGGAAGGTTCAGGATCCACTCATGAGCCTGGAGTAGTTGATTTGAGAGAGCAATACTCTGCAACAGACGCTCCCTGGAAGACGCCTTTATCAGTAGATTGTACAGATATGGAATTATGTTCACTCCCTGCACGTGGAGCAGGAGCATCATCTCTGCCATGACCTTGGTAAACACCCTCGCAGTGAAGAGGCCAAATGGCAATGTCTGGAACTGATAGTGATAGTCATGTAGTGCAAACCTTAGATAGGCCTGGTGAGGCGGCCAGATCCGAATGTGAAGTTACGCATCCTTGATATCCAGGGATACCAGGAATTTCCCCTCCTCCAGACCTGAAACAACCGCTCTCAGAGACTCCATCTTGAATTGAATACTTGCAAGAATGGGTTCAAGGACTTTAGGTTCAATATTGGCCTTAACGAACCGTCCGGTTTTGGTACCACAAACAGGTTTGAATAATAACCCCTGTTTCTTAGATGAGGTGGAACTGAAACAATGACATTTGTTTGTACCAATTTGTGAATGGCTTCCTGTAGGATAGCACTTTCTGTCAGCGTAGCTGGTAAGCCTGATTTGAAGAATCTGTGAGATAATCCAGTCTGTACCCCTGGGCAACAATATCTTTCACCCAGGGGTCTAGGCATGATGACGCCCAGATGTGACAAATCTTTTAGTCTCTCTCCCACATGACCGATCCCCAGGCTGGGAGGTCCACCATGATGCTGAAGACTTGGAGGAAGCAGAACCTGGTTTCTGTTCCTGGGAACCGGTTGGTGCAGGTTTACTGTTTTTTCCCCCGACCTCCTCTAAAGGAGGTTGTGGGGCCCTTGCATTTTTTTAATTTTGCGGTCCGAAAGGACTGCAGTGTAGACGTAGTATAAGATTTTCGAACTGGTGCAGCTGCGGAGGGAAGAAAGGTCGACTACCCACAGTTGCCGTGGATATGGACACATGCAGTGCCTCCCCAAACAGGGCCTGACCTGTGAAGGGTAGATTCTCACGCTCTTCTTGTATTCCGCATCCGCAGTCTATTGGTATAGCCAGAGTCCTCTGCATGCTGAGACTGCCATGGAAGTAGCCCTCACATTAAGCAGGCCAATGTCCTTCATGGCTTCCACCATGAAACCTGCCAAATCCTGTATGTCACTCCTACCCATTGTATCTAATTCCTCTAGTAATGTGCCTGACCACTTTACTATGGCTTTAGAAATCCACGCACAAGCAATAGTGGGCCTTAAGGCCACGCCTGTAGCAGTGTATAGTGATTTGAGCGTAGTCTCAATATTGCGATCAGACGGCTCCTTTAAGGCGGTTGAACCGGGGACAGGCAAAACCACCTTTTTTGACAACCTAGATACAGAAGCGTCGAGTATAGGTGGAGTTTCCCACTTTTTCCTGTCCTCTTCCGAGAAAGGAAAAGCAATGAGAATTCTTTTAGGAATTTGGATTTTTTTCTCTGAGTTTTCCCAAGATTTCTCAAGCAAGGAATTTAACTCCTTAGAAGCAGGGAAGGTAATTGAGGATTTCTTATTTACAGTAAAATACTATTCCTCTTCCTGCTCAGGTACCTTTTCAGTAATGTGCAAAACATCGCTAATTGCTTCAATCATCAGTTGCACCCCCTTAGCAAGGGATGCATCCCCCCGTGCATATTCCCATCACCGTCTCCTTTATCAGAGTCGGTATCAGTGTCAGCTTGCATTATCTGGGCAAGTGTATGCTTTTTAGGGTACAGTATGTAGATGGGTCTTCCTCAAAAACTGCATCTCTTTTTCATTATGTGACATCCTGGTAGAAATCTGGGATATAATTCCCCTTAAAGAATCCACCCATGCAGGTTCGGAGTCGGAAGGCTAAGAAAGCATATTGCAGTCCTGACTACATGGAATAGACTACTCAGGAGAAGATAAACACTCTGCAGCACAGGACACAGAGTCCTTAGACATGGTAATGTGGAATATACACTCCTACACACACACAGGAAAATATCAGACACAGTTTCCCCCAGAGCACCTTCAGAGAGTCACAGAGTATAAGGAGCCAGCCACACAGCACCTCTGTAGGCAATTATTATGATAAAAGCCCGGCGCTGACTAACTATCCTTAATAGGGTATCCAGTCCTAATATAACACTCCCCCCCTGCTGTCTATAACACCCTGGTAACGCAGAGTACTTGTGGAGTTATGTGGAGGGCAGCGCTCCCAGTCAATGTTTCTGTATGATCTGCAGGGAGAAAATGGCGCTGGTGAGTACTGTATCCGCTCTGAGAGGAAGCCCTCCCCCCTGTAATGGCGTGCGGCTTCCCACACTAAGTGATTATACTGGCCTGAGGTTTTTGTAGTGTTAACAGCGGGATTAGCCCCTGTTAACTAGTATGACCAGTGTAGCGTAATGTGCTGGCACAGGGAGCCCCTCAAGTGCCGACATGATGCATAATGCTGGACCTTCCAGGAGCGCAGCCCCTCAGAGCTGCACTCCAACCCTTGTGCCACTATACCCGCCAGAGACCCGCTAACCAGGACGCCGGCGCTGTACTCGCCACTCTTCTATCTTCTGGCTCTGTTTAGGGGGTGGCGGCCGTGCTGCGGGAGTGAGCGGTCGCCTCGTGGGCTTGCGATCATCACCCTCAGGAGCTCAGTGTCCTGTCAGCAGAGTAGAGAAACATTAACTCTTCAGGAAGTGGGTTCCTACTCTCCCCCTAAGTCCCACGAAGCAGGGAGGCTATTGCCAGCAGCCTTCCTGTAAAATAACAAACTCTAAACATTTAAAAAAAAAAACTAAGAAAACTCCTAGGAGCTCCGCTAGCTGTGACCGGCTCCTCCGGGCACATTTTCTAAACTGAGTCTGGTAGGAGGAGCATAGAGGGAGGGGCCAGCCCACACTAATAAACTCTTAAAGTGCCAGTGGCTCCTAGTAGACCCATCTATACCCCATGGTACTAACTTGGACCCCAGCATCCACTAGGATGTAAGAGAAATGTAATAATAATAATAATAATAATAATAATAATACATGCACTAGCAGTATTCAGTGTGTATATTTATCAAGGGGCCCAGACCATGCACTCTCTCATGGGTAGGCAAACCAATATGGCAGCTGGCCACACCCCCTCTGGATACTGGCTACACCTCTAAACATGGGCCCCTAGTACTGCATTTTCCCGGTGGGCTCTTCGTGCCCCAGTCCGACCCTGTTGAAGTGTGTCAGGAAACTGGAGTACTAGGAGGAAACACACGCAAGTACGGGGAGAATATACAAGATCCACACTGTTCGGGTAATCAAACCCATGACCTCAGTGCTCTGAGACAGTAATGCTAATCATTACATCATCCATACTGCCCTAAATTCTAAATTCCTATATCAGCCGCTATTGACAGTTTGTTGGGAGTTTTTCTGTATGTTTTACTGGTCTTCCCTGCATAAGCCTGGTATAGTGAAATGTTTAAGGAAGCTAATCTTGAATCCTAGAGATCAGAAAAATAGAATTTCATCTAATATCAGAGTAAGTAATACATTTTTTCAAAACTACTATATTTTAGAGTTTGTATATATAATTACAAAAATATATAATTCTGGGTCAACATGTTACAGTTCATTCTACCAGGTGACCTCTACAACATAGACATTAGGAATGAATGATAACAGGAAAAGTAGAAAGCATGGCAACAAAATATCTTGTATTCATATATTTACACTTTTCTGGGCCTTCATCATGCAAAAAATATGTGAAGTAATAATAATAATGATAATAATTTTATCTATCTATCTATCTATCTATCTATCTATCTATCTATCTATCTATCTATCTATCTATCTATCTATCACAGTGCTCCTAATTGGACTAAAAGTGCTTTATATTTGCCTTTACAGCACAAACTATAAAACTAGCTTAACAATGGATATTAGAGAAACACTTAAGTAAATTATTAAGTTTTGAGTCTATTTTTGTAGGATTCAAATGTGGAGGCTTCTCGAACTGTGTGCGGAGGGGAGTCCCATAGAGTTGGAACCACAGAGCTGACAGCTCAACCCCCAGATGAATTCAGGGAGATTGTAGCTACTGTTAATATTCCTTCATCTACAGATTTCAGTAGTAAAGTGGGACAGTAAAAGCCATGTAGGGTTGTGAAAGTGAGTAAGCCAATCGTGAAAGCGATTCACCATCTTACAGGTAGCCATTGAAAGAGTAGAAAATGGGTGTTACAGTATGGGTTGGAACATGGCTGGTTGGTTAATTGCCTGACAGCTGCATTTTCTGTCATATGCAAGCGGTGCAATTCTTTCGCTGGGATGCCAAGGTAGAGGCCATTGCAGCAGTCTAGGTGTAATGACACAAATGCATGTACTGTATGACTTTAGGCAGATCTCCTGAGGGAAAAGTGCTTGATTTATTCAGATGCGGCCAGCTGGCACTCATCCACTCCTGGATCTCAGCTAGACAGCCATTTAGGCTTTACTTTGGGTTCTTAGTACCCAGAGCAAAGGACAGGTACAGATAAATAATCTCTATAGCAGTGGTAGACCAGGCCATGATGTCTTATTACTTCACCCAGTGGTAGCACGTATACTGCAAAAAGCATAAGAGATAGTATAGAACCATGTGGGACACGACATGGCAGTGGCACACATGATGATGACTGATAATTAAGTATTGAACTCCCAGCGAGTTCAATGAATATAACAGAGGCATTCATCATGCCTAAATAACTTGTGGCTAAGGACAACAGCCATTCAAAAACAGCTGCAGCTTCCCTTGTAGCACAAGCCATGCGGCAGCCATGGACTATTACTACAGGTGCCCTAGCATCAATGGTCCATACAAACATTTTTTCCAAATAAATGTACCTGAATCTGCCCCATTTACTGGCGCACCTTACCTACCAGGTACTGATAATCAGATAGAACATCATTTGCAGCTGGAATGAGAGAGTAGTAGCATGCTTGTGTTTTCAGGACAAATAGCCTTGCAGTGTTCCAGTATAGGGCACTGGAGTGAGATGTATGCTACATGCTGCCACCTCCCTACAGTATAGACACAGACAGCTAAGTCAGGAGCTGTGGCAGGTGGGCAGAAACTAGGGAGGGGTGGGGAGAGGGTTAGTGCTCTAATATGGACCGGGACTGATGTCTTCTCTATAGGTCCTCATTACTGCAGCTACAGTATTGAGGATGCTGTTATGCTCAGTGACTCCTTGTCCTAGGGCTCTTTGTTTTCTTTGCATCCCCTACAGTTGCTAAAGCACAGAGGAAGCTCCGTCAGGTACCATACAGAGCCCCTCACTCCAAGAGGCGGGAGAGTGATGAACACCCTGCAAAGTGTCCCAGTTTAGTGAGTTTCCCCAAACAGCAGGCTGCTGTCCTCCTCCGGCTCCTTGCACAGTGGCCTGTTGCACTCTCCTGGCTCTCCACAGAGTGCTTCTCCCCAGCATAAAGATCTACCTGCATGCTGACTGCTGTTCTCCCCTGACTTCCTCATAACACGTTGCTGCTACCCCTCAGTTCTCCACACAACAGCCTGCTGTCCTCTCCCAGACTCCATGCAGAGTGCTTCTCCCCAGCACCTAAAACATACCTGCATAGTGACTGCTGGAGACCGGATATTTTATACAGAACCAGAACCATATTAACTCATGGCTAGTCTCCTGGGGTATTTGGGCACCCTCCAGCACTTCAATCATTCAGCCCTCTACAGCTGACATTTGGGAAGCAGAGTTTATGCCATCATTTACACTTTCAGTATTTACACGGACACCAATATCCAGTTAAAATAAAGTCTGCTGACCTCTTTTCTCACAGCACAATTGTTCTTCCTTTTCTTTTATCTTTTGAAAAAGCACTAGTGCAATATTGGTCCGCTATGTCCCTCTATTGTCTCAAAACAAGCCTCAGCTGACTAAGAGTATGCCTTGCAAAGAGTACAAAGTGTGGGGGCCCTAGTCCCTGCTGGCTCACTGAACCTCAACCTAGCCAGCCTAAAGGATATTACAGCCCCGTACAAAACCCTGAACCTTCAGAATCGGGAGGAGCTGCAGTGCAAGGTGAGCCCAAGTTATCAGGTTCCACACTCAGGGATCAGTATATTGACTGCACTCACCCCCCATAAACAAAAAACAAACAAACCCTACTCTCTGTTTTAGAGGTGAAAGCCACCGCAATTCCCGGTGCAAATGACCAATATATAATAAATAATAGATTAATTAATTAATTCAGACATCAGCTGCATACACTAGAGGGTTGGCAAAATCCCCCAAAACACAGAAACAAAAATAGAAAAGGAGAAACTCTGTTACTATTTTCCTACAGGCACCGGCTATTGTTGCAGTTTTGCTGCACTTTATTAACAGACCAGGCGGGTCTGTTTAGTGACTCAAAGTTATAGTGTTGCTTTTCATTCATAGCTATTTACTACACTCAGGCCCTCATTCCGAGTTGTTCGCTCGGTAAATTTCTTCGCATCGCAGTGATTTTCAGCTTAGTGCGCATGCGCAATATCCGCACTGCGACTGCGCCAAGTAATTTTGCTATGAAGATAGTATTTTTACTCACGGCTTTTTCTTCGCTCCGGCGATCGTAGTGTGATTGACAGGAAATGGGTGTTACTGGGCGGAAACAGGCCGTTTTAAGGGCGTGTGGGAAAAAACGCTACCGTTTCCGGAAAAAACGCGGGAGTGGCTGGAGAAACGGGGGAGTGTCTGGGCGAACGCTGGGTGTGTTTGTGACGTCAAACCAGGAACGACAAGCACTGAACTGATCGCAGATGCCGAGTAAGTCAGAAGCTACTCTGAAACTGCTAAGAAGTTTGTAATCGCAATATTGCGAATACATCGTTCGCAATTTTAAGAAGCAAAGATTCACTCCCAGTAGGCGGCGGCTTAGCGTGTGCAATACTGCTAAAATCGCCTTGCGAGCGAACAAATCGGAATGACCTCCTCAGTGCGCTCTCTATCAGTGTGGTGGGAACATATGAATTGTTTAAATTATTTGTGCATTATAGGTTTTAATTTTGTGTTGTGTTTGTGGTAATTTTGCATTAAATTTACTTATATAATTCAAACAAGCAAGTCCCTTTAATTGTGTGGAGTCAAAGCAGACACCTATTTGTATTTATTAATTACATAATCAGTACATCTAGCGCAATACACTATTCTTTTCTAAACCCTACTGTTCAGCCATGTAAACAACATCTAGGGACAAGATTCGTGTGCTGTATGCTATCTCAGAATGGTGTACAGTTTTTACGGTCAACTTACAAAAAAATTTCATGAATCCCATACTATAGTATGATGACTGTGGACATTGGGGGTCATTCAGAGCTGATCGTAGCTGTGCTAAATTTAGTCCGCTCCGCATGTCGGAGCCCCCCCCCCCCTCAGAAATGCAAAAGTATCACACGGTGGCGATGCTTTTGCATTTCAGGAGGTACCCTCAGCCAGCGCAGCTCCTGCGGCTGGCCGGGAGAACACATTTCGCTGGACATCACACAGCCACCGCAGCCCGCCCCCCCAACGGTCTGGCCAAACCTGCGTTGGCCGGACCACGACCCTCCCCAGTGACCGCCTCTGCCTCAGAGGCGATCGTTAGGCAACGACAGTTGGTATGCGCCGGCGCATGCGCAGTTCCGACCCGATTGCTGCACTGCGATAAACTGCAGCGAGCGATCGGGATGGAATGACCCCCATTATCAGAACAGATTTGTAACCAGGAGATAAAGGTAATATCTCTTGCAGTACAGGAGTGATGAATAGACCTGCACTGTACTTTATATATGAGAAAAGCACATTTATGGGAAATTTGTAAGATAGGCAAGTTAAGTGAAGACGAATAGACTCTTTTTTTTTTTTTTTTTGGACTTCTTTGGTGTGCCGTTATTGTCGTCAATATTGTCTTCCTCTGCAAACGTACTATGGCCCTCATTCCGAGTTGTTCGCTCACTAGCTGCTTTTAGCAGCAATGCAAACGCTAAGCCGCCTCCCACTGGGAGTGTATCTTAGCTTAGCAGAAGTGCGAACGAAAGGTTAGCAGAACTGTGTTGATTTTTTTTCAAGCAGTTTCTGAGTAGCTGCAGACCTACTCCTACCTTGTGATCACTTCAGTCTGTTTAGTTCCTGTTTTGACGTCACAAACACGCCCTGCGTTCGGCCAGCCACTTCCCTGTTTCCCACGGCACGCCTGCATTTTTACCTGACACGCCTGCGTTTTTTAGCACACTCCCGGAAAGCGGTCAGTTACATCCCAGAAACACCCACTTCCTGTCAATCACTCACCGATCAACAGAGCGTCGAAAAAGAGTCGCTCGACCTTGTGTAAAACTGCATCATTTTTTGTGAAAGTACGTCACGCGTGCCCAATGCGGCCCATGCGCATGCGCAGAAATGCCAATTTTTAGCCTGATCGATTTGCTGCGAACAACGGCAGCTAGCGATCAACTCGGAATGACCCCCTATGTCTGCTTTTTACTCTTCTACAATCCCTACATTAACTCCCCTAATGTGATACCCTGAAAAATGGCATGTGTGCCCCTTTCAAAAGTTAGTCACAGGTCCGCAGCAGCACAGGGGTTGAGCGCGACACAGCAGAAGTTAAAGCCCAGACTCTGGTACAATCTCTTGGCTGAGATGGGGACCATTGACTGGACAGGGACAGCATGAGAGAATAGAGCCTTGTGGGAAAAAGAAGGTGGAGCTAGAGTGAAAGGGAGATGAATTCTTGCGGCATGTGGAACTGAGCGGGAGCAGAGAGAGAGACCAAGTGACAGCCATGGGATACGGGGCGGACACCGCAGCCAGGGACCAGGCACCGACCATGCCTGATGGGAGGTGCGGACACCGTGGCCATCTTGGGATTGAAAGGAGCCATTAGGGACTGGCTCTACAATAAACACCTCCACTTAAGAGGGTCTGAGTGAGTACAAACCACAACAGCAATGGGCAAACTTGATAAACAGGTTAAGAGACCCCTATCCATAACTGTGAAAATAAAGGGTACGGACAGCATAACGCCACATTGCTTTAGTTACTGCAAATCCATCATTCTGCCAGCTAAGCACTGCAAGGAGTTTATTGCAGTAACCCATCACTCTACCACATTGAGACTCTGAGACTCAGTAAAACTGAGTTGTGGTATCAGTGCAAGAACAGACATTTAATTTGAGAGACTGCGTTTGAATGAGTTTGTGTACAACCCTGTAATGAGGAAAGGAGATATACTGTAGTTTATAGCATTGGAAAAGACCCCCATTGCTTAGTAAATTGTATCTATTTAGAGACGATACCCAGCACCAGTGTTATGGTGTTCGGCACCGGCCTGCAAACTATAAATTTGTGCCCTCCCTCGCACCACAAAAAAAGGGGTGTGGTCCACAATGAAGGATGATGGCCACACAATAGTACCCCTAATTCAAATTATGCCACACAGTAGCACAATGTTATTCACATTACACCACGCAAAGTGTCCATGATTCATATTATACCACATAGTAATGTTCATGTTACAAAACACAGTAGTGTCCCTTATTCCTGTTACACTATGCAGTAATTTCTCTTAAACACAATGTCCATAGTATTGCTCTTTAGATACAATGAACACAGTTCGACATTGTCCGACTAAACCTGAATGGCTTGATCTCGAAGAAGATGTGCCACTTATAGAGGGTGTTGTATATGGCCCTTAGTTCCAAAACGTTTATTGGAAGGATGGATTCCAGACTTGACCACTTTCCTTGGAAGTTTTCCCCCTTGGGTGACTGCTCCCCAAACTCTGAGACTTGCATCCGTGGCTTGAAGGATCCAATTCTAAATCCCGAACCTGTGGCCCTTGAGTAGGTGAGAAGTTTGGAGCCACCAGAGGAGTGAAATTCTAGTTTTCAGTTACAGGCGGTTCCGCTGGTGCATGTGAATATGTGATCCTGACCACATGTCCAGGAGATCCAGCTGGAAGAACCATGCATGGAATCTTCCATACTGGAGAGCCTCGTAGGAGGCTACCATTTTTCCCAGAAGGCGACTGCACTGATGAACTGATACCCGGGCTGGCCTCAAAACATCCTGGACCATTGATTGGATCACCAACGCTTTCTCCATTGGTAGAAACACCCTCTGCACCTCCGTGTCAAGTATCATCCCCAGGAAGGGCAGTCTCCTTGTTGGTTCCAAATGTGACTTTGGAAGGTTCAGGATCCACTCATGAGCCTGGAGTAGTTGAATTGAGAGAGCAATACTCTGCAACAGACTATCCCTGGAAGATGCCTTTATAAGTAGATCGTACAGATATGGAATTATGTTCACTCCCTGCACGTGGAGGAGGAGCATCATCTCTGCCATGACCTTGGTAAACACCCTCGCAGTGGAGAGGCCAAATGGCAATGTCTGGAACTGATAGTGATAGTCATGTAGTGCAAACCTTAGATAGGCCTGGTGAGGCGGCCAGATCCGAATGTGAAGTTACGCATCCTTGATATCCAGGGATACCAGGAATTTCCCCTCCTCCAGACCTGAAACCACCGCTCTCAGAGACTCCATCTTGAATTGAATACTTGCAAGAATGGGTTCAAGGACTTTAGGTTCAATATTGGCCTTAACGAACCGTCCGGTTTTGGTACCACAAACAGGTTTGAATAATAACCCCTGTTTCTTAGATGAGGTGGAACTGAAACAATGACATTTGTTTGTACCAATTTGTGAATGGCTTCCTGTAGGATAGCACTTTCTGTCAGCGTAGCTGGTAAGCCTGATTTGAAGAATCTGTGAGAAAATCCAGTCTGTACCACTGGGCAACAATATCTTTCACCCAGGGGTCTAGGCATGATGATGCCCAGATGTGACTGAAATCTTTTAGTCTCTCTCCCACATGACCGATCCCCAGGCTGGGAGGTCCACCGTGATGCTGAAGACTTGGAAGAAGCAGAACCTGGTTTCTGTTCCTGGGAACCGGTTGGTGCAGGTTTACTGTGTTTTTTCCCCGACCTCCTCTAAAGGAGGTTGTGAGGCCCTTGTATTTTTTTTATTTTGCGGTCCGAAAGGACTGCAGTGTAGACGTAGTATAAGATTTTCGAACTGGTGCAGCTGCAGAGGGAAGAAAGGTCGACTACCCGCAGTTGCCGTGGATATGGACACATGCAGTGCCTCCCCAAACAGGGCCTGACCTGTGAAGGGTAGATTCTCACGCTCTTCTTGTATTTCGCATCCGCAGTCTATTGGCATAGCCAGAGTCCTCTGCATGCTGAGACTGCCATGGAAGTAGCCCTCACATTAAGCAGGCCAATGTCCTTCATGGCTTCCACCATGAAACCTGCCGAATCCTGTATGTCACTCCTATCCATTGTATCTAATTCCTCTAGTAATGTGCCTGACCACTTTACTATGGCTTTAGAAATCCACGCAAAAGCAATAGTGGGCCTTAAGGCCACACCTGTAGCAGTGTATAGTGATTTGAGCGTAGTCTCCTTTAAGGCGGTTGAACCGGGGACAGGCAAAACCACCTTTTTTGACAACCTAGATACAGAAGCGTCGAGTATAGGTGGAGTTTCCCACTTTTTCCTGTCCTCTTCCGAGAAAGGAAAAGCAATGAGAATTCTTTTAGGAATTTGGATTTTTTTCTCTGAGTTTTCCCAAGATTTCTCAAGCAAGGAATTTAACTCCTTAGAAGCAGGGAAGGTAATCGAGGATTTCTTATTTACAGTAAAATACTATTCCTCTTCCTGCTCAGGTACCTTTTCAGTAATGTGCAAAACATCCCTAATTGCTTCAATCATCAGTTGCACCCCCTTAGCAAGGGATGCATCCCCCCGTGCATATTCCCATCACCGTCTCCTTTATCAGAGTCGGTATCAGTGTCAGCTTGCATTATCTGGGTGGGTGTACGCTTTTTAGGGTATGTAGATGGGTCTTCCTCAAAAACTGCATCTCTTTTTCATTATGTGACATCCTGGTAGAAATCTGGTATATAATTCCCCTTAAAGAATCCACCCATGCAGGTTCGGAGTCGGAAGGCTAAGAAAGCATTTTGCAGTCCTGACTACATGGAACAGACTACTCAGGAGAAGATAAACACTCTGCAGCACAGGACACAGAGTCCTTAGACATGGTAATGTGGAATATACACTCCTACACACACACAGGGAAATGTCAGACACAGTTTCCCCCAGAGCACCTTCAGAGAGTCACAGAGTATAAGGAGCCGGCCACACAGCGCCCCTGTAGGCAATTATTATGATAAAAGCCCGGTGCTGACTAACTATCCTTAATAGGGTATCCAGTCCTAATATAACACTCCCCCCCTGCTGTCTATAACACCCTGGTACCGCAGAGTACTTGTGGAGTTATGTGGAGGGCAGCGCTCCCAGTCAATGTTTCTGTATGATCTGCGGGGAGAAAATGGCGCTGGTGAGTGCTGTATCCGCTCTGAGAGGAAGACCTCCCCCCTGTAATGGCGTGCGGCTTCCCACACTAAGTGATTATACTGGCCTGAGGTTTTTGTAGTGTTAACAGCGGGATTAGCCCCTGTTAACTAGCATGACCAGTGTAGCATAATGCGCTGGCCCATGGAGCCCCTCAAGTGCCGACATGATGCATAATGCTGGACCTTCCAGGAGCGCAGCCCCTCAGAGCTGCGCTCCAACCCTTGTGCCACCATACCCGCCAGCGACCCGCTAACCAGGACGCCGGCGCTGTACTCACCACTCTTCTATCTTCTGGCTCTGTTTAGGGGGTGGCGGCCGTGCTGCGGGAGTGAGCGGTCGCCTCGTGGGCTTGCGATCATCACCCTCAGGAGCTCAGTGTCCTGTCAGCAGAGTAGAGAAACATTAACCCTTCAGGAAGTGGGAGCCTACTCTCCCCCTAAGTCCCACGAAGCAGGGAGGCTGTTGCCAGCTGCCTTCCAGTAAAATAACAAGCTCTAAACATTTAAAAAAAAAAAAAAACTAAGAAAACTCCTAGGAGCTCCACTAGCTGTGACCGGCTCCTCCGGGCACGTTTTATAAACTGAGTCTGGTAGGAGGAGCATAGAGGGAGGGGCCAGCCCACACTAATAAACTCTTAAAGTGCCAGTGGCTCCTAGTGGACCCATCTATACCCCATGGTACTAACTTGGACCCCAGCATCCACTAGGATGTAAGAGAAATGTAATAATAATAATAATAATAATAATAATAATGCATGCAGTATTCAGTGTATATATTTATCAAGGGGCCCAGACCATGCACTCTCTCATGGGTAGGCAAACCAATATGGCAGCTGGCCACACCCCCTCTGGATACTGGCTACACCTCTAAACATGGGCCCCTAGTACTGCATTTTCCCGGTGGGCTCTTCGTGCCCCAGTCCGACCCTGTTGAAGTGTGTCAGGAAACTGGAGTACTAGGAGGAAACACACGCAAGTACGGGGAGAATATACAAGATCCACACTGTTCGGGTAATCAAACCCATGACCTCAGTGCTCTGAAACAGTAATGCTAATCATTACATCATCCATACTGCCCTAAACCCTAAATTCCTATATCAGCCGCTATTGACAGTTTGTTGGGAGTTTTTCTGTATTTTTTACTGGTCTTCCCTGCATAAGCCTGGTATAGGGAAATGTTTAAGGAAGCTAATCTTGAATCCTAAAGATCAGAAAAATAGAATTTCATCTAATATCAGAGTAAGTAATACATTTTTTCAAAACTACTATATTTTAGAGTTTGTATATATAATTACAAAAATATATAATTCTGGGTCAACTTGTTACAGTTCATTCTACCAGGTGACCTCTACAACATAGACATTAGGAATGAAAGATAACAGGAAAAGTAGAAAGCATGGCAACAAAATATCTTGTATTCATATATTTACACTTTTCTGGGCCTTCATCATGCAAAAAATATGTGAAGTAATAATAATAATGATAATAATTTTCTATCTATCTATCTATCTATCTATCTATCTATCTATCTATCTATCTATCTATCTATCTATCTATCTATCACAGTGCTCCTAATTGGACTAAAAGTGCTTTATATTTGCCTTTACAGCACAAACTATAAAACTAGCTTAACAATGGATAGTAAGTAAGTAAATTATTAAGTTTTGAGTCTATTTTTGTAGGATTCAAATGTGGAGGCTTCTCGAACTGTGTGCGGAGGGGAGTCCCATAGAGTTGGAACCACAGAGCTGACAGCTCAACCCCCAGATGAATTCAGGGAGATTGTAGCTACTGTTAATATTCCTTCATCTACAGATTTCAGTAGTAAAGTGGGACAGTAAAAGCCATGTAGGGCTATGAAAGTGAGTAAGCCAATCGTGAAAGCGATTCACCATCTTACAGGTAGCCATTGAAAGAGTAGAAAATGGGTGTTACAGTATGGGTTGGAACATGGCTGGTTGGTTAATTGCCTGACAGCTGCATTTTCTGTCATATGCAAGCGGTGCAATTCTTTCGCTGGGATGCCAAGGTAGAGGCCATTGCAGCAGTCTAGGTGTGATGACACAAATGCATGTACTGTATGACTTTAGGCAGATCTCCTGAGGGAAAAGTGCTTGATTTAGGGTATGTTCCACAGATAAAAAAAAATAGGATTTCATTATGGCTGATACTTGATGTTTAAGTGTCAAGCCACCATCCAGGAAAACACCAAGATCCTACACATGTTCAGTGTTTTGTTATTCTGAACCCCCAAGGTTAGTTCTGTTGTTTGGCTACGCTGTTGTCTTGTCCTGGGACCTCTCATAAGGACCTCTATTTTATTATAAGTTCAGATGCAGCCAGCTGGCACTCATCCACTCCTGGATCTCAGCTAGACAGCCATTTAGGGTTTACTTTGGGTTCTTAGTACCCAGAGCAAAGGACAGGTACAGATGTAAATAATCTGTATAGCAGTGGTAGACCAGGCCATGATGTCTTATTACTTCACCCAGTGGTAGCACGTATACTGCAAAAAGCATAAGAGATAGTATAGAACCATGTGGGACACGACATGGCAGTGGCACACATGATGATGAGTGATAATTAAGTATTGAACTCCCAGCGAGTTCAATGAATATAACAGAGGCATTCATCATGCCTAAATAACTTGTGGCTGAGGACAACAGCCATTCAAAAACAGCTGCAGCTTCCCTTGTAGCACAAGCCATGCGGCAGCCATGGACTATTACTACAGGTGCCCTAGCATCAATGGTCCATACAAACATTTTTTACAAATAAATGTACCTGAATCTGCCCCATTTACTGGCGCACCTTACCTACCAGGTACTGATAATCAGATAGAACATAATTTGCAGCTGGAATGAGAGAGTAGTAGCATGCTTGTGTTTTCAGGACAAATAGCCTTGCAGTGTTCCAGTATAGGGCACTGGAGTGAGATGTATGCTACATGCTGCCACCTCCCTACAGTATAGACACAGACAGCTAAGTCAGGAGCTGTGGCAGGTGGGCAGAAACTAGGGAGGGGTGGGGAGAGGGTTAGTGCTCTAATATGGACCGGGACTGATGTCTTCTCTATAGGTCCTCATTACTGCAGCTACAGTATTGAGGATGCTGTTATGCTCAGTGACTCCTTGTCCTAGGGCTCTTTGTTTTCTTTGCATCCCCTACAGTTGCTAAAGCACAGAGGAAGCTCCGTCAGGTACCATACAGAGCCCCTCACTCCAAGAGGCGGGAGAGTGATGAACACCCTGCAAAGTGTCCCAGTTTAGTGAGTTTCCCCAAACAGCAGGCTGCTGTCCTCCTCCGGCTCCTTGCACAGTGGCCTGTTGCACTCTCCTGGCTCTCCACAGAGTGCTTCTCCCCAGCATAAAGATCTACCTGCATGCTGACTGCTGTTCTCCCCTGACTTCCTCATAACACGTTGCTGCTACCCCTCAGTTCTCCACACAACAGCCTGCTGTCCTCTCCCAGACTCCATGCAGAGTGCTTCTCCCCAGCACCTAAAACATACCTGCATAGTGACTGCTGGAGACCGGATATTTTATACAGAACCAGAACCATATTAACCCATGGCTAGTCTCCTGGGGTATTTGGGCACCCTCCAGCACTTCAATCATTCAGCCCTCTACAGCTGACATTTGGGAAGCAGAGTTTATGCCATCATTTACACTTTCAGTATTTACACGGACACCAATATCCAGTTAAAATAAAGTCTGCTGACCTCTTTTCTCACAGCACAATTGTTCTTCCTTTTCTTTTATCTTTTGAAAAAGCACTAGTGCAATATTGGTCCGCTATGTCCCTCTATTGTCTCAAAACAAGCCTCAGCTGACTAAGAGTATGCCTTGCAAAGAGTACAAAGTGTGGGGGCCCTAGTCCCTGCTGGCTCACTGAACCTCAACCTAGCCAGCCTAAAGGATATTACAGCCCCGTACAAAACCCTGAACCTTCAGAATCGGGAGGAGCTGCAGTGCAAGGTGAGCCCAAGTTATCAGGTTCCACACTCAGGGATCAGTATATTGACTGCACTCACCCCCCATAAACAAAAAACAAACAAACCCTACTCTCTTTTTTAGAGGTGAAAGCCACCGCAATTCCCGGTGCAAATGACCAATATATAATAAATAATAGATTAATTAATTAATTCAGACATCAGCTGCATACACTAGAGGGTTGGCAAAATCCCCCAAAACACAGAAACAAAAATAGATAAGGAGAAACTCTGTTACTATTTTCCTACAGGCACCGGCTACTGTTGCAGTTTTGCTGCACTTTATTAACAGACCAGGCGGGTCTGTTTAGTGACTCAAAGTTATAGTGTTGCTTTTCATTCATAGCTATTTACTACACTCAGGCCATCATTCCGAGTTGTTCGCTCGGTAAATTTCTTCGCATCGCAGTGATTTTCCGCTTAGTGCGCATGCGCAATATCCGCACTGCGACTGCGCCAAGTAATTTTGCTATGAAGATAGTATTTTTACTCACGGCTTTTTCTTCGCTCCGGCGATCGTAGTGTGATTGACAGGAAATGGGTGTTACTGGGCGGAAACAGGCCGTTTTAAGGGCGTGTGGGAAAAAACGCTACCGTTTCCGGAAAAAACGCGGGAGTGGCTGGAGAAACGGGGGAGTGTCTGGGCGAACGCTGGGTGTGTTTGTGACGTCAAACCAGGAACGACAAGCACTGAACTGATCGCAGATGCCGAGTAAGTCAGAAGCTACTCTGAAACTGCTAAGAAGTTTGTAATCGCAATATTGCGAATACATCGTTCGCAATTTTAAGAAGCTAAGATTCACTCCCAGTAGGCGGCGGCTTAGCGTGTGCAATACTGCTAAAATCGCCTTGCGAGCGAACAAATCGGAATGACCTCCTCAGTGCGCTCTCTATCAGTGTGGTGGGAACATATGAATTGTTTAAATTATTTGTGCATTATAGGTTTTAATTTTGTGTTGTGTTTGTGGTAATTTTGCATTAAATTTACTTATATAATTCAAACAAGCAAGTCCCTTTAATTGTGTGGAGTCAAAGCAGACACCTATTTGTATTTATTAATTACATAATCAGTGCATCTAGCGCAATACACTATTCTTTTCTAAACCCTACTGTTCAGCCATGTAAACAACATCTAGGGACAAGATTCGTGTGCTGTATGCTATCTCAGAATGGTGTACAGTTTTTACGGTCAACTTACAAAAAAATTTCATGAATCCCATACTATAGTATGATGACTGTGGACATTGGGGGTCATTCCGAGCTGATCGTAGCTGTGCTAAATTTAGTCCGCTCCGCATGTCGGAGCCCCCCCCCCTCAGAAATGCAAAAGTATCACACGGCGGCGATGCTTTTGCATTTCAGGAGGTACCCTCAGCCAGCGCAGCTCCTGCGGCTGGCCGGGAGAACACATTTCGCTGGACATCACACAGCCACCGCAGCCCGCCCCCCCATCGGTCTGGCCAAACCTGCGTTGGCCGGACCACGACCCTCCCCAGTGACCGCCTCTGCCTCAGAGGCGATCGTTAGGCAACGACAGTTGGTATGCGCCGGCGCATGCGCAGTTCCGACCCGATCGCTGCACTGCGATAAACTGCAGCGAGCGATCGGGATGGAATGACCCCCATTATCAGAACAGATTTGTAACCAGGAGATAAAGGTAATATCTCTTGCAGTACAGGAGTGATGAATAGACCTGCACTGTAATTTATATATGAGAAAAGCACATTTATGGGAAATTTGTAAGATAGGCAAGTTAAGTGAAGACGAATAGACTCTTTTTTTTTTTTTTTTTGGACTTCTTTGGTGTGCCGTTATTGTCGTCAATATTGTCTTCCTCTGCAAACGTACTATGGCCCTCATTCCGAGTTGTTCGCTCACTAGCTGCTTTTAGCAGCAGTGCAAACGCTAAGCCGCCTCCCACTGGGAGTGTATCTTAGCTTAGCAGAAGTGCGAACGAAAGGTTAGTAGAACTGTGTTGATTTTTTTTCAATCAGTTTCAGAGTAGCTGCAGACCTACTCCTACCTTGTGATCACTTCAGTCTGTTTAGTTCCTGTTTTGACGTCACAAACACGCCCTGCGTTCGGCCAGCCACTTCCCTGTTTCCCACGGCACGCCTGCATTTTTACCTGACACGCCTGCGTTTTTTAGCACACTCCCGGAAAACGGTCAGTTACATCCCAGAAACACCCACTTCCTGTCAATCACTCACCGATCAACAGAGCGTCGAAAAAGAGTCGCTCGACCTTGTGTAAAACTGCATCATTTTTTGTGAAAGTACGTCACGCGTGCCCAATGCGGCCCATGCGCATGCGCAGAAATGCCAATTTTTAGCCTGATCGATTTGCTGCGAACAACGGCAGCTAGCGATCAACTCGGAATGACCCCCTATGTCTGCTTTTTACTCTTCTACAATCCCTACATTAACTCCCCTAATGTGATACCCTGAAAAATGGCATGTGTACCCCTTTCAAAAGTTAGTCACAGGTCCGCAGCAGCACAGGGGTTGAGCGCGACACAGCAGAAGTTAAAGCCCAGACTCTGGTACAATCTCTTGGCTGAGATGGGGACCATTGACTGGACAGGGACAGCATGAGAGAATAGAGCCTTGTGGGAAAAAGAAGGTGGAGCTAGAGTGAAAGGGAGATGAATTCTTGCGGCATGTGGAACTGAGCGGGAGCAGAGAGAGAGACCAAGTGACAGCCATGGGATACTGGGCGGACACCGCAGCCAGGGACCAGGCACCGACCATGCCTGATGGGAGGTGCGGACACCGTGGCCATCTTGGGATTGAAAGGAGCCATTAGGGACTGGCTCTACAATAAACACCTCCACTTAAGAGGGTCTGAGTGAGTACAAACCACAACAGCAATGGGCAAACTTGATAAACAGGTTAATAGACCCCTATCCATAACTGTGAAAATAAAGGGTACGGACAGCATAACGCCACATTGCTTTAGTTACTGCAAATCCATCATTCTGCCAGCTAAGCACTGCAAGGAGTTTATTGCAGTAACCCATCACTCTACCACATTGAGACTCTGAGACTCAGTAAAACTGAGTTGTGGTATCAGTGCAAGAACAGACATTTAATTTGAGAGACTGCGTTTGAATGAGTTTGTGTACAACCCTGTAATGAGGAAAGGAGATATACTGTAGTTTATAGCATTGGAAAAGACCCCCATTGCTTAGTAAATTGTATCTATTTAGAGACGATACCCAGCACCAATGTTATGGTGTTCGGCACCGGCCTGCAAACTATAAATTTGTGCCCTCCCTCGCACCACAAAAAAAGGGGTGTGGTCCACAATGAAGGATGATGGCCACACAATAGTACCCCTAATTCAAATTATGCCACACAGTAGCACAATGTTATTCACATTACACCACGCAAAGTGTCCATGATTCATATTATACCACATAGTAATGTTCATGTTACAAAACACAGTAGTGTCCCTTATTCCTGTTACACTATGCAGTAATTTCTCTTAAACACAATGTCCATAGTATTGCTCTTTAGATACAATGAACACAGTTCGACATTGTCCGACTAAACCTGAATGGCTTGATCTCGAAGAAGATGTGCCACTTATAGAGGGTGTTGTATATGGCCCTTAGTTCCAAAACGTTTATTGGAAGGATGGATTCCAGACTTGACCACTTTCCTTGGAAGTTTTCCCCCTTGGGTGACTGCTCCCCAAACTCTGAGACTTGCATCCGTGGCTTGAAGGATCCAATTCTAAATCCCGAACCTGTGGCCCTTGAGTAGGTGAGAAGTTTGAAGCCACCAGAGGAGTGAAATTCTAGTTTTCAGTTACAGGCGGTTCCGCTGGTGCATGTGAATATGTGATCCTGACCACATGTCCAGGAGATCCAGCTGGAAGAACCGTGCATGGAATCTTCCATACTGGAGAGCCTCGTAGGAGGCTACCATTTTTCCCAGAAGGCGACTGCAATGATGAACTGATACCCGGGCTGGCCTCAAAACATCCTGGACCATTGATTGGATCACCAACGCTTTCTCCATTGGTTGAAACACCCTCTGCACCTCCGTGTCAAGTATCATCCCCAGGAAGGGCAGTCTCCTTGTTGGTTCCAAATGTGACTTTGGAAGGTCCAGGATCCACTCATGAGCCTGGAGTAGTTGAATTGAGAGAGCAATACTCTGCAACAGACTATCCCTGGAAGATGCCTTTATAAGTAGATCGTACAGATATGGAATTATGTTCACTCCCTGCACGTGGAGGAGGAGCATCATCTCTGCCATGACCTTGGTAAACACCCTCGCAGTGGAGAGGCCAAATGGCAATGTCTGGAACTGATAGTGATAGTCATGTAGTGCAAACCTTAGATAGGCCTGGTGAGGCGGCCAGATCCGAATGTGAAGTTACGCATCCTTGATATCCAGGGATACCAGGAATTTCCCCTCCTCCAGACCTGAAACCACCGCTCTCAGAGACTCCATCTTGAATTGAATACTTGCAAGAATGGGTTCAAGGACTTTAGGTTCAATATTGGCCTTAACGAACCGTCCGGTTTTGGTACCACAAACAGGTTTGAATTATAACCCCTGTTTCTTAGATGAGGTGGAACTGAAACAATGACATTTGTTTGTACCAATTTGTGAATGGCTTCCTGTAGGATAGCACTTTCTGTCAGCGTAGCTGGTAAGCCTGATTTGAAGAATCTGTGAGAAAATCCAGTCTGTACCCCTGGGCAACAATATCTTTCACCCAGGGGTCTAGGCATGATGATGCCCAGATGTGACTGAAATCTTTTAGTCTCTCTCCCACATGACCGATCCCCAGGCTGGGAGGTCCACCGTGATGCTGAAGACTTGGAAGAAGCAGAACCTGGTTTCTGTTCCTGGGAACCGGTTGGTGCAGGTTTACTGTGTTTTTTCCCCGACCTCCTCTAAAGGAGGTTGTGAGGCCCTTGTATTTTTTTTATTTTGCGGTCCGAAAGGACTGCAGTGTAGACGTAGTATAAGATTTTCGAACTGGTGCAGCTGCAGTGGGAAGAAAGGTCGACTACCCGCAGTTGCCGTGGATATGGACACATGCAGTGCCTCCCCAAACAGGGCCTGACCTGTGAAGGGTAGATTCTCACGCTCTTCTTGTATTTCGCATCCGCAGTCTATTGGCATAGCCAGAGTCCTCTGCATGCTGAGACTGCCATGGAAGTAGCCCTCACATTAAGCAGGCCAATGTCCTTCATGGCTTCCACCATGAAACCTGCCGAATCCTGTATGTCACTCCTATCCATTGTATCTAATTCCTCTAGTAATGTGCCTGACCACTTTACTATGGCTTTAGAAATCCACGCAAAAGCAATAGTGGGCCTTAAGGCCACGCCTGTAGCAGTGTATAGTGATTTGAGCGTAGTCTCAATATTGCGATCAGACGGCTCCTTTAAGGCAGTTGAACCGGGGACAGGCAAAACCACCTTTTTTGACAACCTAGATACAGAAGCGTCGAGTATAGGTGGAGTTTCCCACTTTTTCCTGTCCTCTTCCGAGAAAGGAAAAGCAATGAGAATTCTTTTAGGAATTTGGATTTTTTTCTCTGAGTTTTTCCAAGATTTCTCAAGCAAGGAATTTAACTCCTTAGAAGCAGGGAAGGTAATCGAGGATTTCTTATTTACAGTAAAATACTATTCCTCTTCCTGCTCAGGTACCTTTTTTAGTAATGTGCAAAACATCCCTAATTGCTTCAATCATCAGTTGCACCCCCTTAGCAAGGGATGCATCCCCCGTGCATATTCCCATCACCGTCTCCTTTATCAGAGTCGGTATCAGTGTCAGCTTGCATTATCTGGGTGGGTGTACGCTTTTTAGGGTATGTAGATTGGTCTTCCTCAAAAACTGCATTTCTTTTTCATTATGTGACATCCTGGTAGAAATCTGGTATATAATTCCCCTTAAAGAATCCACCCATGCAGGTTCGGAGTCGGAAGGCTAAGAAAGCATTTTGCAGTCCTGACTACATGGAACAGACTACTCAGGAGAAGATAAACACTCTGCAGCACAGGACACAGAGTCCTTAGACATGGTAATGTGGAATATACACTCCTACACACACACAGGGAAATGTCAGACACAGTTTCCCCCAGAGCACCTTCAGAGAGTCACAGAGTATAAGGAGCCGGCCACACAGCGCCCCTGTAGGCAATTATTATGATAAAAGCCCGGCGCTGACTAACTATCCTTAATAGGGTATCCAGTCCTAATATAACACTCCCCCCCTGCTGTCTATAACACCCTGGTACCGCAGAGTACTTGTGGAGTTATGTGGAGGGCAGCGCTCCCAGTCAATGTTTCTGTATGATCTGCGGGGAGAAAATGGCGCTGGTGAGTGCTGTATCCGCTCTGAGAGGAAGACCTCCCCCCTGTAATGGCGTGCGGCTTCCCACACTAAGTGATTATACTGGCCTGAGGTTTTTGTAGTGTTAACAGCGGGATTAGCCCCTGTTAACTAGCATGACCAGTGTAGCATAATGCGCTGGCCCAGGGAGCCCCTCAAGTGCCGACATGATGCATAATGCTGGACCTTCCAGGAGCGCAGCCCCTCAGAGCTGCGCTCCAACCCTTGTGCCACCATACCCGCCAGCGACCCGCTAACCAGGACGCCGGCACTGTACTCACCACTCTTCTATCTTCTGGCTCTGTTTAGGGGGTGGCGGCCGTGCTGCGGGAGTGAGCGGTCGCCTCGTGGGCTTGCGATCATCACCCTCAGGAGCTCAGTGTCCTGTCAGCAGAGTAGAGAAACATTAACCCTTCAGGAAGTGGGTTCCTACTCTCCCCCTAAGTCCCACGAAGCAGGGAGGCTGTTGCCAGCAGCCTTCCAGTAAAATAACAAGCTCTAAACATTTAAAAAAAAAAAAAAACTAAGAAAACTCCTAGGAGCTCCGCTAGCTGTGACCGGCTCCTCCGGGCACGTTTTATAAACTGAGTCTGGTAGGAGGAGCATAGAGGGAGGGGCCAGCCCACACTAATAAACTCTTAAAGTGCCAGTGGCTCCTAGTGGACCCATCTATACTCCATGGTACTAACTTGGACCCCAGCATCCACTAGGATGTAAGAGAAATGTAATAATAATAATAATAATAATAATGCATGCAGTATTCAGTGTATATATTTATCAAGGGGCCCAGACCATGCACTCTCTCATGGGTAGGCAAACCAATATGGCAGCTGGCCACACCCCCTCTGGATACTGGCTACACCTCTAAACATGGGCCCCTAGTACTGCATTTTCCCGGTGGGCTCTTCGTGCCCCAGTCCGACCCTGTTGAAGTGTGTCAGGAAACTGGAGTACTAGGAGGAAACACACGCAAGTACGGGGAGAATATACAAGATCCACACTGTTCGGGTAATCAAACCCATGACCTCAGTGCTCTGAAACAGTAATGCTAATCATTACATCATCCATACTGCCCTAAACCCTAAATTCCTATATCAGCCGCTATTGACAGTTTGTTGGGAGTTTTTCTGTATTTTTTACTGGTCTTCCCTGCATAAGCCTGGTATAGGGAAATGTTTAAGGAAGCTAATCTTGAATCCTAAAGATCAGAAAAATAGAATTTCATCTAATATCAGAGTAAGTAATACATTTTTTCAAAACTACTATATTTTAGAGTTTGTATATATAATTACAAAAATATATAATTCTGGGTCAACATGTTACAGTTCATTCTACCAGGTGACCTCTACAACATAGACATTAGGAATGAATGATAACAGGAAAAGTAGAAAGCATGGCAACAAAATATCTTGTATTCATATATTTACACTTTTCTGGGCCTTCATCATGCAAAAAATATGTGAAGTAATAATAATAATGATAATAATTTTCTATCTATCTATCTATCTATCTATCTATCTATCTATCTATCTATCTATCTATCTATCTATCTATCACAGTGCTCCTAATTGGACTAAAAGTGCTTTATATTTGCCTTTACAGCACAAACTATAAAACTAGCTTAACAATGGATATTAGAGAAACACTTACGTAAATTATTAAGTTTTGAGTCTATTTTTGTAGGATTCAAATGTGGAGGCTTCTCGAACTGTGTGCGGAGGGGAGTCCCATAGAGTTGGAACCACAGAGCTGACAGCTCAACCCCCAGATGAATTCAGGGAGATTGTAGCTACTGTTAATATTCCTTCATCTACAGATTTCAGTAGTAAAGTGGGACAGTAAAAGCCATGTAGGGCTATGAAAGTGAGTAAGCCAATCGTGAAAGCGATTCACCATCTTACAGGTAGCCATTGAAAGAGTAGAAAATGGGTGTTACAGTATGGGTGGGAACATGGCTGGTTGGTTAATTGCCTGACAGCTGCATTTTCTGTCATATGCAAGCGGTGCAATTCTTTCGCTGGGATGCCAAGGTAGAGGCCATTGCAGCAGTCTAGGTGTGATGACACAAATGCATGTACTGTATGACTTTAGGCAGATCTCCTGAGGGAAAAGTGCTTGATTTAGGGTATGTTCCACAGATAAAAAAAAATAGGATTTCATTATGGCTGATACTTGATGTTTAAGTGTCAAGCCACCATCCAGGAAAACACCAAGATCCTGCACATGTTCAGTGTTTTGTTATTCTGAACCCCCAAGGTTAGTTCTGTTGTTTGGCTACGCTGTTGTCTTGTCCTGGGACCTCTCATAAGGACCTCTATTTTATTATAAGTTCAGATGCAGCCAGCTGGCACTCATCCACTCCTGGATCTCAGCTAGACAGCCATTTAGGGTTTACTTTGGGTTCTTAGTACCCAGAGCAAAGGACAGGTACAGATGTAAATAATCTGTATAGCAGTGGTAGACCAGGCCATGATGTCTTATTACTTCACCCAGTGGTAGCACGTATACTGCAAAAAGCATAAGAGATAGTATAGAACCATGTGGGACACGACATGGCAGTGGCACACATGATGATGAGTGATAATTAAGTATTGAACTCCCAGCGAGTTCAATGAATATAACAGAGGCATTCATCATGCCTAAATAACTTGTGGCTGAGGACAACAGCCATTCAAAAACAGCTGCAGCTTCCCTTGTAGCACAAGCCATGCGGCAGCCATGGACTATTACTACAGGTGCCCTAGCATCAATGGTCCATACAAACATTTTTTACAAATAAATGTACCTGAATCTGCCCCATTTACTGGCGCACCTTACCTACCAGGTACTGATAATCAGATAGAACATCATTTGCAGCTGGAATGAGAGAGTAGTAGCATGCTTGTGTTTTCAGGACAAATAGCCTTGCAGTGTTCCAGTATAGGGCACTGGAGTGAGATGTATGCTACATGCTGCCACCTCCCTACAGTATAGACACAGACAGCTAAGTCAGGAGCTGTGGCAGGTGGGCAGAAACTAGGGAGGGGTGGGGAGAGGGTTAGTGCTCTAATATGGACCGGGACTGATGTCTTCTCTATAGGTCCTCATTACTGCAGCTACAGTATTGAGGATGCTGTTATGCTCAGTGACTCCTTGTCCTAGGGCTCTTTGTTTTCTTTGCATCCCCTACAGTTGCTAAAGCACAGAGAAAGCTCCGTCAGGTACCATACAGAGCCCCTCACTCCAAGAGGCAGGAGAGTGATGAACACCCTGCAAAGTGTCCCAGTTTAGTGAGTTTCCCCAAACAGCAGGCTGCTGTCCTCCTCCGGCTCCTTGCACAGTGGCCTGTTGCACTCTCCTGGCTCTCCACAGAGTGCTTCTCTCCAGCATAAAGATCTACCTGCATGCTGACTGCTGTTCTCCCCTGACTTCCTCATAACACGTTGCTGCTACCCCTCAGTTCTCCACACAACAGCCTGCTGTCCTCTCCCAGACTCCATGCAGAGTGCTTCTCCCCAGCACCTAAAACATACCTGCATAGTGACTGCTGGAGACCGGATATTTTATACAGAACCAGAACCATATTAACCCATGGCTAGTCTCTTGGGGTATTTGGGCACCCTCCAGCACTTCAATCATTCATCCCTCTACAGCTGACATTTGGGAAGCAGAGTTTATGCCATCATTTACACTTTCAGTATTTACACGGACACCAATATCCAGTTAAAATAAAGTCTGCTGACCTCTTTTCTCACAGCACAATTGTTCTTCCTTTTCTTTTATCTTTTGAAAAAGCACTAGTGCAATATTGGTCCGCTATGTCCCTCTATTGTCTCAAAACAAGCCTCAGCTGACTAAGAGTATGCCTTGCAAAGAGTACAAAGTGTGGGGGCCCTAGTCCCTGCTGGCTCACTGAACCTCAACCTAGCCAGCCTAAAGGATATTACAGCCCCGTACAAAACCCTGAACCTTCAGAATCGGGAGGAGCTGCAGTGCAAGGTGAGCCCAAGTTATCAGGTTCCACACTCAGGGATCAGTATATTGACATTATGATATGGTGCTGGGTATCGTCTTTAAATAGATACAATTTACTAAGCAATGGGGGTCTTTTCCAATGCTATAAACTACAGTATATCTCCTTTCCTCATTACAGGGTTGTACACAAACTCATGCAAACGCAGTCTCTCAAATTAAATGTCTGTTCTTGCACTGATACCACAACTCAGTTTTACTGAGTCTCAGAGTCTCAATGTGGTAGAGGGATGGGTTACTGCAATAAACTCCTTGCAGTGCTTAGCTGGCAGAATGATGGATTTGCAAAAGGAAGATTGGGTTAAGGAATGATGGATTTGCAGTAACTTAAGCAATGTGGCGTTATGCTGTCCGTACCCTTTATTTTCACAGTTATGGATAGGGGTCTCTTAACCTGTTTATCAAGTTTGCCCATTGCTGTTGTGGTTTTGTACTCACTCAGACCCTCTTAAGTGGAGGTGTTTATGATAACATTTCTTATGTGCTCATTTGTTTATTTACTTTGTTTGGCGCTGCAGATCCCTTGTGAAAGCATATAAATAAATAATAATAATAAGGATTGCAAGAGTGATCCTTACTGCATCTTGCTGATGTTTGGGACAGAGATAAGTGGGTTCAGTTTTCAGAACCGAACCCCCCTCTCCCCCCCCGATCATCCCGTTCCAAGCCAGAATCCGGGTCCGGCTCGGG
This sequence comes from Pseudophryne corroboree, assembly GCF_028390025.1. Classification (NCBI taxonomy): domain Eukaryota; kingdom Metazoa; phylum Chordata; class Amphibia; order Anura; family Myobatrachidae; genus Pseudophryne; species Pseudophryne corroboree. The sequence goes on from NC_086445.1 coordinate 307,811,121, forward strand.
ACTTTCCACCAGAATCGTAAACCAGAAGGAGGCAAAACGTCATCATCCAGCTGTCGGATTATCGCGGGTTTTGGATTCCATATAAACAGCTGAGCGTCACTGTCATTTTCACTCCGGACTTGGAGAGTGGGGGAGACAGACCTCTGTCTCTCTCTGTGGGTTGTGGTGTCAGGTGGGGCCAGTGTGTGCTCTGCAGGGTTACTGCTCCTCTCACTGTGGTATACCTGTGCTGTGAGGGGTGCTGTCCTGGCTGTTAGGGGTGCTGAAGCTGTCCTGGCTGTCACAGTGTTGTACAGGGGGCAGGGGCACTGTCCTCCTGTATGCAGTGAAAATACAGGTGTGCTGTTGCTAAAATAAATATACACTGGCCCTGTCTTGTATGCTGTAAAAATTCAGGGGTGCATTAAAATAAATGTACACTGGCCCTGCCTTGTATGCTGTAATAATTCAGGGGTGTTGTAAAATAAATGTACACTGTCCCTGTCTTGCATGCTGCAAAAATTCCAGGGTGCAGTAAAATAAATGTACACCTGCCCTGTCTTGTACGCTGTAATAATTCTACGGTGCAGTAAAATAAATGTACACTGGCCCTGTCTTGTATGCTGTAATAATTCAGAAGTACAGTGAAAATCAATGTACACTGGCTCTGTCATGTATGCTGTAAAAATTCTAGGGTGCAGTGAATATAAATGTACACTGGTCCTGTATGTTGTAAAAATACAGGGGTACTGTTGTTAAAAAAAGTAAACTGGTCCTGTATGCTGTAAAAATACAGGAGTGCTGTTGTTAAAATAAAAGTACACTGGTCCTGTATGCTGTAAAAATATAAGGGTGCAGTGAAAATAAATGTACACTGGCCTTGTCTTGTATGCTGTAAAATTACACGGGTGTTGTGAAAATACAGGGGTGCTGGCACTGTCAGCGGTTGTGATGTCTAGGCCTGACCTTCACAACACTCTATGGGAAGAGGAGGCTCCTGCCACCATTTGCACACCCTCTGCAAGTGTTGGGAGAAGCACCACCAGTTCAGATGCTTCTGAGGAAGGACAAAAATGCGTTTAAGGAGCAGGGATTACTCTCCTGGACCCATCAGTGGCAGCACCTGCAGTATCCACAAAGATTCTCTTTCCCTGGTTTCCGGAACTTTGGAGGGACTTCTTTTGACCACAAACATCTGTGTCAACTTGGACCGTGTGGTGCTCCATGTGGTGACTATCCAGCATTGGTGATATGCTACATTTGTTTTTATCTATGTGAGCGCATTTTGTTATTAAATATGTTTTTAAAAAAAAGTATTGCACCATATTATGTTTGCTCAAGTTTCAGTCATAAAGAATATCATCTAAGGACTGAAGACATCCTACCCTATGTGGGTGATATGCAGATTACCTATTTGCTGAATTGTGAGTGGGACCAATAAAACACACCTTTTATTTACTCTGTTTTATTGTATTGCACCATTATTTGTTTTCCTTCTGAATTACAGATTTTGGAGGTTTAAAGATATGGATATATCTGTGTAAACAGTTTTTATACACTTATACGTATGCATACAATTGAATGGTAGCGCCGTGTGATATCAATTCTTGACTTATACATGTACTTTGGGTTTTTTGGGGAAGGCTCTATTTTGATATTACTGGCAGTCACTATTCTATTGTTAGCGCGGTTGAGATCACTAGTTTTCTATAGAGTCCAGTTGCTGATATTGAGTTTGAGGATGTCATTGTAGAAGTACACCAGGTTGAGGATGATATGGGTGTAGCTGGTGCTGCATAGGAAATGGACAATGAGGATTCTGATGGTGTTGTGGTTTGTTTGAATAAGGCACCAGTGGAGACAATTGTTGTCCATGCGATGAAAAAGCCAATTGTCATGCCTGGGCAAAATACCAAAAAAGCCACCTCTTCGGTGTGGAATTATTTCTACACAAATCTGGACAACAGGTGTAAAGCCATCTGTTGCCTTTGTCAATCCATAATAAGTATGGTTAAGGACATTAACCACCTAGGAACATCCTCCCTTATACGTCACCTGCATCACATTCATCATAAGTCATTGTCAAGTTCAGAAACTTTGGATAAAAGCATAAGCAGTCCACTGACACCTAAATGATATGGTTTTGTTTGAGTATTATTTCTCTGTGAGGATGAGGATGTAAACACTGAAGGGGGGATCTGAGGATCAGGATGACATCTTGCCACTGTAGAGCCAGTTTGTGCAAGGAGAGATTAATTGCTTTTTTTGGTGGGGGCCCAAACAAACCAATCATTTCAGCCATGGTTGTGTGGCAGACCCTGTGTCATTGAAATGGTTGGTTTGTTAAAGTGTGCATGTCCTCTTTATACAACATAAGGGTGGGTGGTAGGGCCCAAGGACAATTCCATCTTGCACATCTTTTCTTTGTCACATCAATCCAGGGGTGCTGCCCTATATGGGGTGCTGCTCCTCTGCCCTTTCAGTTCAGGGGTGCTGCCCCACTGCTGTTTAAGTCCAGGGGTGCTGTCACCTGTCTGCTGTGCTGTGTAATTCTCCAGGGTTGCTGCATAAGGCTGTATAAATCCAGGGGTGCTGCCGTATAATTCCAAGGGTGCTGCTGTATCTGTTCCTAGGTTCAAATGAAAGCCTGGAGCAGATATGAAACAAGCTTCAACATTACAAACAGATTTCTGGAAACATAGCCGCAAAGGTGGAAATGGAAATTGCTATTTTGATGAAGTGTTTTTAAATAAAGTGGAGGGGTTTTTAAATAAAGTGGAGGGAGACCACATTTGTGGTCAAAGTCAGTGTGACTCAGAAGAGACTGAATCATAAACCAGCACAACTGCTGGAGAGGTAAAAATGATATTTTCTGCTGGAGCATTAGAGAGAGGTTCTTCTCAATTATTTCATGTTTGGGACTCACTCAAATGAATGGCTCCAATTAGACAACCTTCATTTTATTCCTGGTGTTCCACATTTTGTGATTATTTATTTAGAAGATGTGCATTTGTTGTACAAGGATCTTCTTTTCCTAAGGGCTTCATAGGCAAGACCTCTCGGTGTTAGAAGAACAGAGTTTCAGTGATCTAGCATTTTATCAGCTTTCCATTGCATTTCAGCACTAGGTGGACCAGGAGTACATGTGAGGCACAAACAGTTACTGAATAAGGCCAAGTATGGAGTCTCATGGTGGCTTACATCCAGGAAGATACCTGGCTTGCCAGGCATGCTGTAGGCACAGAGGTTAGCATTGCTTTCTCCCACAGTCCTACTTATAGTATGAAATGAGTCTTGGTTGTAGAGTGGTAAGCTCCACTAGGGCAGGGGCTCAATAACAAAAAGATTCACTGCGCAGTCATGCTTAGTGCTGTACCAAGCCCACTCAAACTCAATTTGCCCCATCTGGGGCTGCTGTGGGGGCTCTGGAGGAGCTGCTAAAACATCTAAGGGGCTGCTTTATTTAAAAATAAAATGTGAATAAAATAAACAAGACACACAGGTATGCTCACATGCGTGCAACTGGGAGCTGTGAAAAACAAAAATAAGGCATCTTCCACAAAATATGTAAATAAAAATGCAATAAAAAAATGGAAAAAAGAAACCCACAAGATTGTCACAAAATAAGTTTTCATACACCGTGGAGGGGAAAATATCCAATCTTGATCCTGTTGTATACACCAGTTTATTTGCATTCCAGCATTAAATCTGAGATTATCTTAATCCCTGAACATGGAGAAGGTGGCACAAATTTGGAGGCTTTGGCCCCCAATTTTTCAGTTTCTCCAGTAATGTGGTAATATATAATGATATATTTGCTTGGTTGAAGTCCTTTATGTTCCACACCAATATAGGAGTGGAGGTGAAAGCCTGTGTGTTGTTCCTGATTGTGTGTGCTGCTCTAATATTTAATCACCTTCTTGACAATGTCCTCTTCCTTTTGCCTCTTCTCATAATGTGAAAAGTCATCAAAGAAGGAGGTGGTGTGTTTGAAGCTAGCTATGATTCAGAGAACTTGGCAACTTTTTTCTAGGGGGACCACCTGTCACTGAAATGATGGGTTTATTAAACTGTGCATGTTCTGTTTAAACAACATCTGGATGGGTTTGAGGGCCCAAGGACAATTCCATTTTGCACCACTTTTTTTTCTTTGCATTATGTGCTCTTTGGGGCTTATATTTTAAAACCGCCATCCTGTCTGTCACTGCAGTGCCACTCCTAGATGGCCCACTTGTGTTGCTTAGCTTAGTCATCCATCGACCTTGGTGCAACCTTTTGGCCTAAAAACAATATTGTGAGGTGTGAGGTGTTCAGAATATATTGGACATGAGTGGAAATGAATGTTATTGAGGTTAATAATACCGTAGGATCAAAATTACCCCCCAAATTCTGTGATTTTAGCTGTTTTTATGTTTTTTTTTTAAATCACCCAGATCCAAAACCAAAACCCGAAAGGGTGGTTTTGGCAAAACCAATCCAGATCTAAAACCAAAACACAAAACCTGAAAAGTGTCCTCCGCACATCTCTAGTTTGGGAATCTCTTGTCTAATATGTGAACACCTCTGCCTGCTTGACAGGCAGAGAAGATCGTGGGGAGGGATGGGGGTGGCCGGCGTTCGGGATAACGGGGACGGGTCGCCCTGTTTTCTGGTAGTGGTGATGCTAAGGACTGCTTTGCGAGACAATGGTTGCGATGTTCATCTGAGATGTGATCACATTGCAAATACAGGGATGATGTGGCATGCACCTCCTCCTGTATTTGCATTGCTAAGGACTGCAAATGCAAGGCTGCTGCTAGCTTTCTGACTGGTGAGTTTTCTGACTGGTTGCATCAGATGCCACGTCGGAATAAGCCCAGCATGGTGTGGTTGCATCTGATGTGACCATGCCAGGGAAGTGGTTAACAGGGATTTCCTCAGGTGCTCTAGTTAGCCAGCCACACCATGTCAGCTGCTGCAAGCTGTGGAAGAAAATGCATGTGAACCAAACAACACAGGTAAGTCACCCTTTTCTTTTTCTTTTTCTTTTTTTTTTTTACAATAAGATAATGTGATTAGTATTCTTCTAGGGTATGTGCAGTGCTGCATCCTTGTGCAACTCTTTGGCACAAATTTGATGGACAATAAACCAAGAATGTTGAGACCACTTTCCTTTTTGCACACTTTTAGTATCACCACAAAATAATTATTCAGGAGGAGAGTTAATAAACATTATCTTAAGGGTATAATGTCACAATGAGATGGCTGTTGCTACGCCTGTGAAGAGTAGAAGCTGAGAGTGTTTCCTTCACCTCATTATCTTCTTTCTTTCTAAGCATTTTTTTTCTATGCCTTGATTAAATGTATGTTGGATAAATCAGTATGGCCTTTCTTACTCTGAAATTGGTGCTATACCAACTTGAAATTCCATTTAATTTCTCTGTAAAAAATAAAATATGCTAAAATTTCATTCACATATTTTATTTTTAGCTAACTGTGAATATTTTCTTTTGATAAAATTTGAACTCACTTTGAAGTTATAACCATGTGACAGCTTGCAGAATGTAAAGCACATTTCATTCATATAGTCATTTACATTAATGATGAAAAAATAATTTGTCCCTTAATAGTAAATTAATGCCAGTGGTAGAATATGCAAACTAAAAAATTAGGCACCCCCGATGATCTAGAAGGTGAAGATGCAAATTACATACCAGGATTTTGTACTGTTCTCTTGACAATTTCTAAACCATTTCATGTATTTAGGAATGCTCATTTATCGATGTTATGAGTTTGTGCATTTTTTATAATGCTTTTGGATAAATGTATTAAATAGGATTATTATTATTATTATTATTATTATTAAAAAGAACGAGAGACTGTATAGGATAGAGTGAATATAAGCACCCTGTTTGTTATTGTAGCTAAACTAGCTGGATCTGGTTTTTGTGTTGATATTTCCTAATTGGTGGTTGGCGTATGTCAATCAAACGGTATCCAATAGGAAGTGTTTAGGTAGGCGGGTTAGATTAGTTTATTTAAGTGCTGGCTGAGGAATTCAAATTCCTCTTGCCATTTTGTGATCCCTGGACTGGTAAAGTATTTTGGTATCACTCTGTCAGGTGTTTAATTAAATGTGAATTGTATTCTTGGTTTTTGTCTCTTTATATTATTATAGCATTCAATTAGCTTAATTATATTCCTTTGTCTGCTTCAGTTAATATATTAATCTGGTTAAAAGCTTTGTTGTGAGGGAAATTTTGTGGAGACATTTTGTTGTCAGTTCCTGCTGGCTTTCTGTACCTACAATGCCTCGTCCCCGCAGAAGTGCACACCCGCCCCGCCGTTTGGTTGAGGTGTCCAAGCCTCTCTCTGCCGCCGCGGCCTCTCCGGCGGTGAGGGGAGCGCGTAGTTTCTCCATTAGGGGAACGGGTCGCGCGGTTCCCAGCGCTCGCGATTCGGCGCCGGAGGTAGTGGTGATGAGTCACCCACCTCCCGTTCCCTCTCCCTCAGTGCTGCGGGCCTGGCTGTCGAGCGCGACGGCCAGCCCAGCGTGCACACCCCGCCGGCCATCCTCAGCCATAAGCAGCGGGTCCGGTGCATCGGCACCCGCTGCCACAAGCCCCGCCCACATTTCCGCGGCAACGGACCCGGCGGCCGCCAGCCCCTCTCCCACAGCTTCAGGAGCTGGGGGGGGGGGTGTGGCTGCAGGGACAGGCGGGCAGACATTAGGTCCCCAAGGGAGAGGCAGCATATTAGCCTCTCCCATAGTAAGAGATATTAATGGTGCAAGGGGTCAGGTGGGGGCAACGAGTGGAGAAGTAAGTTCCCCAAGACCTGCATTGGCAGGTTTGCATATGACAGGGGGATTGTTTACAATCCCCCCCTCCCCCTCCTTCCCATCAAATTAATGTCCAGGCAGGTGGAGATTGTCAAACACAGCAAGTGTCATGGTCTCCGTATTTTAGTCAGGGGGCCCATCAGAATATTGTGCAGTTGCCTTTAACAAGGCAACAGCATTTAATTAACTATCAATATCCTCAGCAGTTGGGTCATTTATATCAACCGTATGCTTTCCCGCAGTTTATGCAGTTCTCGGCCCCTCAGCAAGCAGGCTCTCAGTATGGGCATTGGTTGCTGCCGGTGCCTAATCAGTTATTGGGCGCTCATCAGATAGGGCTGCCGCCCCTGCCCCAAGTTCCTCCACCAGCTAGACCTCCATCACCAAGGCAGTCGGAGAGTTTTCAAGCGCGGGCACCGGCGGCCGGTGGGTTAAACGAGGCCGGTCAGGCAGGAATTAACGCTGTATTATTGAGTCCGCAGGTTTTAACATCTCACAAAGCTTCGTCGGATTCGGCAGCAGTCGGAGGGATTTCACTTGATCAGCAATCATCAATTCAAGATGCGGCGGGCGCGTCGCACAACGTGGGACAAGAGATCGCACGAGACCCGGGCGAGAGTTCTTCTACATCAGGAACCGGTGAGATAAATACAGAAATTCAGCTTAGCGCAAATTTCTCTCATTCCGACGAATCATCTGATACGTCTAGCTCGCTGGAGAATCCGCGCAAATTTATGCGGACATTCGTTCAGAATCTTAGGGGAAAGCGTAAGGGTTCAAAGGGAGGGCGCAGTTTAACGGGCAGTTCGGCTCCAGACGCGTCAGGTGATAATGTGCATTGTGCAAATACGGCAATATTGAGAGGAGTTAGGTCTAAGGTGAGGGAGCGAATAAAGAAGGGATGCTTCGTGGATATGTTCGCAATTACACACGATGCTAAAAAAGCATTAGATACAGCGAAGGCTGGGGGGCCGGTGGCAGAAGAGGCAAGGAGGAGTTATCCTAATTGGCTAGCGGGGATGTATATTTTTGCAGCGCGTTATATGGAATCTCGTCCATTAGAGTTTCTGAACGTACTTAAGTATCTATATCTTGTACATAATATGTTTCTGACGGCTAGGCATAATGTCTGGCGTCAGTACGATGAATTATTTAGGAAGAAACAAGATGGTCAGAAATTACTAAGTTTAGGTTTTAAGGATGTGGAGGTATGGCTAGAGGTAACTCAGAGTAATAGGCCTTTCACGGAGTTGACGGGTCGTAGACAGCCCTTTCAGTTTAGACCAGGATTTAACACAGCAGGAAGAGGAAAATGTTACGCATTTAATAACGCGCAATGCAACAGGGGAACAACATGTCGATATAGGCACGTCTACATGCTGTGTGGCGGAGGTCACGCAGCAAGGGACTGCAACAGGCCTGCAGTTCAGTCAGTGGGTAGAGGGGAGCAGAGACCTGTTAATAGGTAAAGCAGAGTCACCAATAAAGGTGGTAGTTTTAGAGCGTTGGTTAGGCCGCTATCCTCTTAGGGAGGAGGCAACATTTTTACTGCAAGGTTTTAAGTTAGGTTTTAATTTGCCAATCGCTAGGCCAGTATTAGTTTTAGCCAGAAGGAATCTGAAATCAGATAGAGATTACCCAGAAGTGGTAAGAGTAAAAATTGCGAACGAGGTTAGTTTAGGGCGTATGTGTGGACCTTTTAAAAGTCCACCTTTAGCTGATTTTTGTGTCTCACCATTGGGTGTAGTTCCAAAAAAGGAGCCAGGTAAATTTCATATAATTCAGCACCTTTCCTATCCGGAGGGAGGCTCAATAAACGATGCTCTGGACCCTTCATTGTGTAGCGTAAAATATCAGTCTTTTGAAGAAGCCGTTTCTATAGTTCAAGGTTTTGGTGTGGGCGCTCTGTTGGCGAAAGTGGATATAGAGTCGGCTTTTAGATTGTTGCCGCTGCATCCTGATTCATTCAAACACATGGGTTTCAAGTTTGAAGGTCAGTTGTTTTATGTTGATAGGTGTTTGCCTATGGGCTGTTCAATTTCGTGTTCTTATTTTGAATGCTTTAGTTAATTTTTGTAGTGGTGTGTACAGGTAGGTACGGGCCAGACAGGGGTAGCCCATTATTTGGATGATTTTTTGTTGGCAGGTCCTGTAGGTAGCTCAGCATGTCAGGAATTGCTGTTTTCGGTTGAAGCCCTTTTTTCAGTAATGGGAGTACCTATAGCTAAGGAAAAGACGGAAGGGCCTGTGACCCGTTTATCTTATCTAGGTATAGAAATTGATACTGAATCAGGCCTTTGTAGATTGCCAGTGGAAAAAGTGAATAGTTTAAGGAGTCTATTGGAGAATTTTATTTCGCAAAGAAGATGACTTTGAAACAGGTCCAATCACTTCTTGGGTTACTAAATTTTTCATGTAGGGTCATCCCGATGGGTAGGGTTTTTAGGCGTAGGTTAGAAAGAGCCACTGCAGGGGTGAAGAGATCGCACCATTTTATTAGGATTTCATCGGAATTGAAAGAAGATTGTAGGGTTTGGTTAGAATTTTTGAGAGATTTTAACGGGGTACGCATTTGGTAACGGGATGAAGTGAACAATCGTGAGCTGCAATTTTTCACAGATGCATCAGGGTCGTTAGGTTTCGGGGCATATTTTGAAGGTGAATGGTGTGCGGAAGCTTGGCCTAATGAATGGCGTGCAAATAGGCTTACTGATAGTATGCTTTTGCTTGAGCCTTTTCCGATCATTGTCACTGTTGAGATCTGGGGTTATAAGCTCAGTAATCAAAAGATTTTGTTTTGGTGCGATAATCTGGGGGTAGTTCAAGCGATCAACAATCAAAAGTCTTCGTGTTCTCAGGTGTTGAAGTTGTTAAGGCATTTAACCCTTAGGTGTCTGCAAAAGAATATAGAATTGAATGCTAGGCATGTGCCTGGGGTTAGGAACTAGATAGCGGATGCTTTGTCTCGTTTTCAATGGGTTAGTTATTGAGCATTAGCGCCAACAGCTAGATTGGAAGGTTTGTCATGTCCTGAATTTGTATGGCAGATCATCAAACCGGCATGAAAACTTTAGCGTTGAAGGCGTTGGCCCCGGGGACTTTGAGATCGTATTCTACAGCTTGGAATGATTGGCAGGCATACATGAATTCCGACGGTAGGGGTAAGAGTGTCCAGGATGCTATTTTGGCGTTTGTATGGTTAGGGCACGAAAAGGGTCGTTCCAAAGCGGCTATGTCAGGTGCTTTGGCGGGAATTTCGTATTTTTCACGTTTAGAAGGGTGGATTGACCCAACTAAATCTTTTATTTTATCAAAAGCAATGAAGGGGTGGGCCAGAGAGCAATCAAATATAAGCGATGAGCGTAGGCCAATTGACATTGGGCTGTTGAAAGATCTAATTATTGCTGTTTCAGGTATTGCAATAGGTGATTTTGAGGCTAACCTTTTTAGTTTAGCATTTGCAGTGGCCTTTTTCGGTGCCTTAAGAGTAGGTGAACTAGTGGCAAAGAACAAGGGTTCAGTTGATACGGGTATATTGTTGAATAATGTAGTGGTTAGGAGTGATAAACTTCTTAATAAAATACATCGGTCCAAAACAGATCAGCTTGGAAAAGGTAAATGGATTTCTGTTCCTATGCATTTGGATTCGAGCATCTGCCCAGTAAGATTAGCTGAGGCTTACGGACGAATTCGTCCGAAAGGGGGGGAACAGTGGTTTGTCCATAGAGATCTTAATCCGTTATCTAAATTTCAATTCACAAGTATTTTTAATAAGTGTTTAATAGCATTGGACCTTCCATTAGAGTATTACGGGACACATTCCTTTAGGATAGGAGCAGCGACTTGTGCGGCAGAGGCAGGCTCTTCCGAGGGAGAGATTAAGAGGTTAGGTCGGTGGAAGTCAGATGCTTACAAGCGCTACGTTAGGGGCGATAAGTTGCATTCATAGAGGCATATTGCGAGTTTGTTATTTGGGAAACCCAGGGCCCTAAGCTACCCGCCGTTAAAGGGGGATTGGAGTTCTTTTCACCTTTTCCCTCACAGTAATTTTTGAGGTTTGGTGTTGTTCACCTCCATCTGGGTCGCCAAAATAACTAAGTTTTCTCCTTCCCTGTTTTAAAAGGTTGTTGAATAATAAGTTAAATTAAATTTTCTTTGTTTTACTGTTTTTCCTTTTTCTGCAGGTTTTTTGACAGTGGCAAGCCGGGTGTGGATTGTGGGGCATTCATATGTGTATTGGGCCAGCAGGCACAAGGCATCTAAGTCGTTCCCTTTTAAAGTGAGGTGGATAGGTTTAAGGGGAATGAGATGGAGCAATTTATTGAGTGTCCTCTGGGATTGTGAAAGGAAGTGGAGTGCCCCTGATTGTTTGTTGATACATTTAGGGGGTAATGATTTAGGTACCTGTAAGGGTATAGAGCTAATTAACAACATAAAGAAAGATTTTCAAACAATTGCGGAGCATTGGCCGTTGGTTAAGGTGGTGTGGTCAGAAGTAGTACCACGCAGATTTTAGAGGGGCACCCAAGGGGGAGTGGCATTAGATAAAGTAAGAAAGAAGCTCAATGCCGCTACCTCCAGATTTGTTATTAGCTTAAACGGGAAAGTGGTTAAGCACCCAGATCTGCGTTATGAGAAGGTAGATTTGTATAGATTAGATGGGGTGCATTTGTCTGAGACTGGTTTGGATTTATTTGTCACAGCTTTATTGAAAGGTTTAAGCGAATTTTGAAGTTTAGGCTTATTGGTGGCGGTTTCGTAGTCTTAAGTCTTCGAATGTGGCGGAAAGCAGTGCTATTCGGCGGCTCATTTTAGCGCAGCAGAGCTTGGCTAGCATTTCCCCTTTGAGAAAGGCGAGTCGGTCACTACCTCAGGGGAGGACCAGGTCACCATCTTAAGGAGGGACCAGCACTGTGCTAATTAAGGGGAGATGGTTCTACCCAGGACGGTTTGCGCAAAGGGGCGGAAAACTCCGACCCATTTGGTTAAGGATTCAAAAGTTTTAAGCCATGGCCGAGTTGGCACTGCTTTTTTCGCCACCGGTGATTTACAATTCTGATTCAAATTTAATAAATTTGGCTGTGACCTCCATTTTTCCAATTTATACAGTTGTACGTGTCATTATTTCTAGTTTATGGTTCTAGTTTGCATAATAATAAAACATATGGGTAACTTAAAAAGAACGAGAGACTGTATAGGATAGAGTGAATATAAGCACCCTGTTTGTTATTGTAGCTAAACTAGCTGGATCTGGTTTTTGTGTTGATATTTCCTAATTGGTGGTTGGCGTATGTCAATCAAACGGTATCCAATAGGAAGTGTTTAGGTAGGCGGGTTAGATTAGTTTATTTAAGTGCTGGCTGAGGCATTCAAATTCCTCTTGCCATTTTGTGATCCCACCCACCCACCCGGCAAATTTAACTTTGGCATTTTAGCGCCAAAATTGTGCTTTAATTTTGTTTTTATAAAAAATTAAATTAAATTTTTTACGTTGGAATAATAAGCTATAATTATTCCAGCAAGTGCGAGGCGCAGCGGGCGGAAAGCAGTGCTATTCGGCGGCTCATTTTAGCGCAGCAGAACTTGGCTAGCATTTCCCCTTTGAGAAAGGCGAGTCGGTCACTACCTCAGGGGAGGACCAGGTCACCATCTTAAGGAGGGACCAGCACTGTGCTAATTAAGGGGAGATGGTTCTACCCAGGACGGTTTGCGCAAGGGGCAGAAAACTCCGACCCATTTGGTTAAGGATTCAAAAGTTTTAAGCCATGGCCGAGTTGGCACTGCTTTTTTCACCACCGGTTGATTAACAATTCTGATTCAAATTTAGTAAATTTGGCTGTGACCTCCATTTTTCCAATTTATACAGTTGTACGTGTCATTATTTCTAGTTTATGGTTCTAGTTTGCATAATAATAAAACATATGGGTGACTTATTATTATCAACATATGATACAGTATATTATTTCTCTTTATAATGCTAAATAAGTTATGTTATTCATTGATAAATAGTACTGAAAATATATGCACAGTGGCCAGGTCTGCAGGTAGTTGGAGGAGCTAAACAAAGTGCGATTTGTGTCACTTATCTCTGTTTCCCTCACACCATCACTGTGATTCCAGTGATTTTATACCCATTCTGACCACTTCCCTAGGAAGCAGGCTAGATGCGGGAGAGTCACCTACCTGCTGCTGGAGAAATTGGGAGTCTCCTGCAGCTTCGAGGAGGGTAGGCAAGTATGTTGTAGAATAACTGGTCTTTGGCATACAGACACACACCTCGGAATGTCTGCGTACCACTGACCAGCCATATTACATTATATATTACAGAAAATAGAATTACTGCATTTCAGTAATTCCAAACTAAAAATCTCTTCATAAGGGTCCATATAACAAAATTGCATTTTAAAATGTCATTGTTCAGCAAAATTGTTTTTCGCAATGTCATTTTACAGCAAAAAATGCTGCAAAACATACAAAAATTACATTCCTGTGTAATCTTAAAATTTACACAGTATGCAATCAGCAAAACCAGTATTACGTTCTTTGATTTAAGGATATAGAGGGATAATGACAATTAAATCGCAACTGAAATCTACAGGAAAGAAACTTCTACAAATAGCCTATTACATAGCACTAGTGCTCACTTTCCCCATACAGCTAGGAATATCCAAAAAGGGGAATTTCTCAGACTCAAACGAAATTACTCTGACAGTGAAACATTCCAGACTAAGAGCATGGAGCCCTTAGCTAGCTTAAAGGAATGTGGATACAGCAATCGCATAATTAAGAAAGCCAGATTGGACATACAGTTCAAAGGATCAAAAGAGAATTCCTAGTCTTCCAAGAAAAAAAACAACAGACTGACAAAGGAACATTGAAATTTATTGGAGAGTTCTGTCACATGTGGAAGGAGGATGAAACCATTTTACAATGACACTGGCATATCGAAAGTATTGGACAACGTATCAACGTCAGCTGGTGTCAAGCACCTAATCTTAAGGATAGACTGGTCAACAGTCACTTCTCACCATCTTCCAAATCCACCACTGAAATACAGGACATCCACCCATGTGGGAACTGCAAGGCATGTTCACATATTCTCAACATCATCAGCCTCAGAGACAAATATAGTCGAAAGATTGAGATTAGGGATTTCTTTAACTGTTGTATTACAAATGTGATATATTGTATCACATGCCCATGCCAAATACGATAAGTAGGCATGACTTTGCAGAAGCTTAAAGTATGGGCCCTTGAACACATAGGTTCAATCAGAAATGACCAGACGGACCTTGCTAAATTTAGCTTACAACATAGGTGAGGTATTTTCTAGTGGTGAGGTACAACAGTGGTGAGGCATTTTCCAGTGGTGAGGTACAACAGTGGTGAGGCATTTTACAGTGGTGAGGTACAACAGTGGTGAGGCATTTTACAGTGGTGAGGTACAACAGTGGTGAGGTACATGCCAGCCGATTTCAGGATTTAAGGATTTTTAGTCTAGAGAAAGCCAATCTGTGCCTCAGAGGAGGGGACGTATTTACCACTTACAAAGAAAAGAAAGTAAATGGATTTTTAAATGAGGCACCTTGTTGCCTAAAGGACTTAATGAAAATATAAGTCATGGTGCATTTTTGTGACAAATTCATTGAATAACCAACTGATGATTCAGTCTTTTAAGCTGAGTACAAAAAATGTCAGCCTGATATCCCTTAGGAATGATCCCAATAATACATATAAAGAGGGTATGAATACTGTTGCTTGACTAATCCTTCTAACAATTCTTATCCCACTTCCACACAATTCTTTCACTGTGACATTTACACTTATATTTATCTGTATACCAATGTGCACATCCATTACCTTACCATGGTATCCATCCACCATTTCACAATTTCACAAGGCACTTATCAAGCACACAATCGATATATATTCTTTTCATCACACATGTATATGTCTCGGATAACAACACTGCATCATCTCATTTTCTGTGTATATTGTTTGTATCACAATTTGTATTAATTCACGTTTTCTTTTGTTATGAAGAGTCTTTTGTTGATTTGCTCTGATGGGACTTATAGCTCCCATGAAACCTCACTGATCAATCTTCTTTTTTTCACTTGCCCCCTCATATAACAGATACTATTAATTATACACTTTATACACTTTATTATTATTATTATTATATACATATTTTTTCCACATTTTAGACACTTATCCACTTCATTCATAGTTTTATGTTTATTTATCATCTTCATGTCTTACAATGTGCAGGATCAATTACATTTGTGGGTGGATATGCGGATGGTATTTTAATACCCTCTGCATATTCATATTTATATTAATTCTATCAAGAATGTCGTAGAAGAAAATTTATTTACCCTTACCTGAGGTATATACGTTTGATTTATGTCCATATTCATTTGGTATACTCTCTACCCAATGTATATGTTTGTATACTGGATTTCTTATACCAGGGCAAAGATGACTTTCCTTCTCATTACCTTTCCCCCCTCTCCAATCAGCTTCATACAGTACTTCTCTGTCCTCATTCAATTCCCTGTACTCACCTATTATACACAGTGCAGTTTATAAAACCTTTCTCTCTTACTTATACTTCCCTCAGATTCTCTTATCATATTCACCTCATGAGTTTACAGACCATTCCTAATAAATATGAATACAGTATTATCTATGATAGGCTTAACATGATAGTTATTGGGCTTATACTCATGAAGTTAACTACTGGGTAACATGTGTATACAATTTCTACCATTGGTGGACACACACCACAATCATCCAGACTGGACCCATGATTGGTCGACAGCACTATCTTATACCATGAATAGGGAACTTGCAAAATGAGGTATCCTTGTAAACAAGCCAATAGGTGTAAACATATATTAAGCTCCGCTCACACAGGAAGGCAGACACGCTCCTACTGGGAAGCAGAGTACTCCAGTCTCCTGATTCAGCAGCACGTCCAGGCATTTCCCGATCAGCAGGACACATGTCAGGTGTCTCCCAATCATCAGGAGACGGGAACGATAGTATCATTCCCCCCTTCCCGACAGTATTTCCATTAACACAATGTACACTTTGAAGCTGCAATCATAACTGACATCACCAATCTGTCCTAATAGAGTGTCAGGTGGCTGCTTCAAAGGCTACCCTGACTCAAAACATCAGGATGAAAACACATACATTATCGCAGTGCAACAAAACAAACTCAGTGGCAACTCTGTGGAACATTGGATCAAATGTGGGAGACTTTGGGAGCGGTACAAGAACCTAGTAACAACCCTCAACATAAATTTAAACATTGGTCATTTTATACACCGGATACTGTATGGAGTACAGTATTAATATTTAACACTATAGATGGACTCTAGCTATAGATGGTCTCTAGTATAAGCTGTATCAAACATTTTTTTTTGTAAACACATTTTATTGTATTTTCAAAGGTGAACAATTTTTACAGTCACAATGGGAGACACTCCCTGCAATAGTAAGAGTAGACCAATCATCAGAATATATAATCAGGGAGTGAGAGAGAGAATCATATACCCTTCAAACTACGGAATTGTTAAGACAATACAGACAAACCAAGAGACGAGACAGGAACAAAAGGATGTAGAACTGGGGGATGTGGGGGAGAACTAAGATAGAATGGAAGGGGGGGGGGGGGGTTAGACCAAGGATACCAGTGTACAGTGTATTATAAGAAAATGAGTCACAGATAGATACATTCTTAAACCGTAAAGGAGAGTAAGCATATGCCGGAGTACATATGTCCATAATGTTGAACAGATTCAAGATAATGGTACCAAGCAAAGAGGTGGCATAGCAGGAGGTCCACAACAAACAAAGTGGGATTTTATTCTGGACCAGTCTTGGTTCCCAAAGTATAGCGAAAATGTTCATTTTGATTGAGCATCCAGTGAGCACAGAAACGAGTCCCATTTATTGTGGTATGAGGATAGGGACAATGATTCATTCAGAAGCAAAGATCTCATGTCAAAATACATTAACTGGAGAAGACGAGATTTCAACTCTTGTATAGTGGGAGCCGTTTTTTTAATCCAATGGAGTAGTACTAACTTTTTTGCCAGAGTTAAAATAATGACAAGGAAGGGGATTCGTGTATGGGGGCGAGGACCCAGCTCCCAACCGTCAAACCAAAATAATAAACATGCTTCAGGTGAGGGTGAGAGCGAGACATTAAGAATTTCATTGATATAACATATTAACTTACACCAGAATCTATATATTTTGGAGCAACCCCAATAACAGTGAAAAAAATTTGCATTAGACATAGAGCTTATCATACAGTCACCTAGTTCATTACCGGACATGTGTTTCCTCTGGGAGGGAGAGATGTAGGCCCTATGAATAAATCTAAAGTGGGTCTCCTGTAAATAGGCAGATTGCAAGTGTTTAGAGTATGAGAAGTATCGGGAGAACAAGAGATCGGAGCATGTAGTGAGGGAAGGTATATCCGCGACCCAGCTGCAGAGTATTTTCTTCGAAAGTAGGGTGGCCTCTGGTTTGGCAGAGATGAGCCGGGGGTAGATGTGATGAAGTCTGTATCCTATGGCTGAATGGGACTGTAGGAGGTGGAGAATGATGTGTGTGTTGGTCGGAGGGGGAACCGGGCGGGGGAGTGATTGCGCATAATGTCTGACCTGGAGGTATAGGTAAAACATGCTGTTGGGAAGAGAGAACTGTTGCTGGATATCAGCGAAGGGGAGGACATTGCCACCTGGGTCGAAGACCTTGTTCCTGAGGGCCACACCCTTTCGTCTCCAAAGCCGGAACGCAGGGTTGTTCAGGGAGGGGGAGAAGTCAGGGTTACCCCAGAGGGGGAGATACGGGGAGAATCGAAAATCTCTTTTCAGTTTTTTGTTAGGACTTATCCAGTTGATGTAAGTATCATGGAACATGATATTGGGATACACTGAGTGGGAGATACTAGAGGATTTGAGGTGCAATAAAGCAGCGGGGCAAAGAGGAGAAAATATGGCATAGTCAAGTGCTACGTCCTTGAAGGTGGAGTCATCTAGCAACCAGTCACCAGCATAACAGAAGAAGACAGCGGTGGTATAAGACTTGAAATCAGGTATCCCCAGGCCTCCCAATTTTTTAGGAAGCATAAGTTTGGCCAGAGCAATTCGGGGGAGCCTTCCTTTCCATAGAAACGAGGAGGTGGTGGAGTTGATGGAGAGGATATCACCATTGGTGAGGGCAACAGGCAACATTTGAATCATATAAAATATTTTAGGGAAGTTAACGGTCTTCACCGCCGACGCCCTCCCCAATAGAGATAAAGGAAGATGGTTCCATGACAACAACAAGGCAGACACTTTTTTAATAATGTGTGAGAAATTTGCCTTATACAAGTCTTCTACCTTGCTGGTGACATGGACTCCAAGATATTTAATTTGAGACAAATTAATCTGAAACCGGGAGAAAGCAGGAGCAGAGGATAGATCTAAGGAGTATGAACCTATCGGCATCAACTCCGATTTTTCTACATTTACCTTGTAGCCGGACACTGAGCCAAAGGCTTCGATCAGGGTCATAATGTGTGGGATCGAGGTAAGTGGGTCAGTGATGAAGAGTAGCATATCGTCTGCATAGAGGGAAACTTTCAATACACAGTTGGAGATTTTTATACCTTTAAATCCAGGTGAATTGCGTAATAGGATGGCAAGTGGCTCAATGGCAATTGCAAAGAGGAGAGGGGAAAGAGGGCACCCCTGTCGCATACCCCTGAATAAGGAGAAGCGGTCTGAAATCTGGCCATTACAAAGTATCTGTGAAATGGGATTGGAGTATAAAAGTTTAATATAAGAGATGAAGGTAGAGGAAAACCCAAAATTAGACATGGTATTAAAAAGGTGTGGCCACAGAACAAGGTCAAAGGCCTTTTCTGCGTCTAGTGACAGGATGACGCCTGGTGGGGAAGTACCTGAGGTGTGTTGTAAGTGTTGTACTGCCGATATGACCTTCCGCACATTTAGGACAGAGTGCCTCCCTGAAATAAATCTGTTTTGATCCGGATGTATAATAGAAGGTAAAATCTTTTTAAGCCTTTCAGACAAAATCTTAGTAAGAATCTTATAATCCGAGTTCAACAAGGAAATCGGTCTATAAGAGGCTGGCAGGGTCAGATCCCGCCCTGGCTTAAATAAAACCCTGATATAAGCGGCATTAAAATATAAAGGGGCCTGGCCCGACCGCAATATGTGATTAAAAATGAGCACCAATGTGTCCTGAATGTACGGAAGCATCAGCTTGTAGAAGCTACCACCAAACCCATCGGGGCCCGGGGCTGTGCCTTGTTTTAAGGACCTGACCATGCAGGTGACTTCAGCTGGACTTATGGGGGCCGTCAAATCTGTATCTAATATCGTGGATAATCTAGGGGGAGCGTATTCCGAATCAGGGAGAGATGTGGAAGAGGTGAATGCGTCATTCTCAGGGGAGAGAGAAGGGCCAGGTGAGTAAAGGGAAGCATAGAAGTCCTTGAGGACTGAGATAATCTGGACATTGGAGGATGTTAGGGAACCGTCTGGTTTCCTTAGGGGGTGAACTAAACAGGAGGGTCTCGTGCCGTTTAACATGTTAGTTAGCAGTTAACCGGACTTGTTCCCAAACCGGTGGTAGCGATAATTAACCGCATATAAGGATTTAATACCTCTACTGTTTAAGTATTCATTGAAGTGAGTCTTAGCAGTGAGGTATATTTGCTTATTAGTCACAGTAGGGCTTTGGCAATAAGCTGAGTAGGCAGTGGATAGCAGACTTTGCAATGATAAATAAGTGGCGGCATATGATTTGTTTAGACGGGCCACATATGACAGAATGTTTCCCCGTAGGACCGACTTAGCTGCTTGCCAAAATAGAGGGGGATTGTCAATTGCGTTGGACCGATTATTTGCGTGGTATTCCTCCCAACTAGTTTGAAGCATTGTTTTAAATTCCAAGGCGGTCAAAAGGAGGGATGGGAAACGCCATATGATTTTGTTAGGGGGTTCGTCAGAAACGTGTAAAGAGAACCACTGCAGAGAATGATCCGAGACAGATATCAGCTCAATCTCTATGGACAAGACTCTCGTGAACAAGGCCAGGGACAGCAACAGGTAGTCTATGTGGGACAGGGTGTGATAGGCTGCAGACATACAGGTATACATTTTGACAGTGGGATTAACAACTCTCCAGATGTCCACTAGGGACAATTGTGTGGCAAAATGGGGAATACTGTACTTGGGAAGTGAGAAAGAGTGTGAGGGGGCAGATGACCTGTCCAGGAAAACATCTGAGATGAGGTTAAAATCACCGCAGACCATCAGACCCTCATCCATATAAGGTGTCAATAGCGTAATCAATTTCACAAAAAAGTGTCTTTTGTACACTGTCGGGGCATATACATTACATAAAGTGTATCGTTTGGAGTGTAGTGTAATGTTTGCGATGACAAACCTGCCTTCCGTGTCAGGAATAATTTTTAGAAGCTCTCAGGGGAGCTGGCGTTTAATCAATATGGCTACTCCACGGGACCTGGAATTAAAAGAAGCACTAGCTAATAATTTCCACCCCAACATTTGTAATTTCAGCATTTTCGCGGGAACCAAGTGTGCCTCCTGAACAAAAACAATATCTAAATGTTATCTATTACAGTACAGCAAAATTTTCCTCCGCTTCGCAGGGGAGTTAAAGCCCCCCACATTTAAGGACCCGATCTTAATTTCAGCCATATTGTATACACATGCATTGTAATCTGAATTGTAAGGTATCCAGGGAGGAAGAGCGTAGAACTAGTAAAGCCCATAGGGGGGCAGGGAGGGGGAAGGACACTGGGGGAACCACAGAGGGGGGAGGGACACAAAGACAGAGACAAAACACTAAAGAACATGACTAGCGCGTTCAGGACAGCTATGAAACAATCACATAACTTCCGGAAGCCCGGAGAAATTTGGAGAACCAATAGGTACAGAGACCAAACCAACATGAACCCGGAGCATTACTCCCTCCGTGCCCGGGGAGAATTGAGATCATGAAACCTCATCTTAAGGCGGGACAACATGTAATGGGGCAGGAACCATGTATGAACATAAAGAACATAAATTGCAAAGACTTGAGCCACAAGCTTTGAGACAGAGCAGCTCGCATGCAGTAAGCAGCAACAGTGGAGCGATGAAAACTGGTGAGCTCCGCAGTGTCAATTAGGGTAAGAGATGTCCACATCTGAGCGAGAGCGACCTTCACAGAGGAAATCAGCAGCGTCATCCGGGGTGGTAAAGTCATAATGTCTATCCTTGTCGAAGATCCGTAACTTAGCGGGATATATCAGTGCAAATTTTCTCTTGTCGGCAATGAGCCGGGAGTAGATAGGGGAGAAGGCACATCGTGCTTTCATCAATTAGGCAGAAAAGTCTTGAAAAAGTCTGAGGTTTTTGCCTTCCCAATTCAGGACAGGCTGTTTCCTGGAGGCACGCCATATTTCCAACTTATGTGTGTAATTCAGACATTTAAAGATGGTCACTCTAGGGCGGTTGTCAGTCGGACGGGGAGGGGGGCCAATACGGTGCACCCGTTCTATAACCATATCTTTACAGGCATCTTGAATGCTAAGGAGGGTGGGTAATGTGTTAGTGACAAAATTCTCCAAGGAGGCCCATTTTAGGGATTCAGCCAAACCCACAATCCTAATGTTATTCCGTCTGGAACGATTTTTGGGTCAGAGTCCTGCGTATCCGCCACAGACTTCTTGAACGCCGGGGTGTGTTTGAGGGACATGCAGTCCGGCGCCATGACAGGGACCGCTCCTCTCTTCACTTGTAGCAGCGCCTGCTGCTGCGAGCGCGGCGGCTGCGTGGCGGTCACAAATTTGTCCATCCCAGGTGGACCCCAGGTGGGGAGGATTAAAGTGGTGAGGTTTGGAGGTGGTAAGGCCTTGCAAAAGTGGCAGTTTGGCCGGGCACGGAGCAGAGCTGTGAGATGGAGCAGCTCACTCCATGCACCCGGAACCGGAAGTCCAAGCTGTATCAAATATTTAAATAATAGAAATAAATGGTCATGAAAATGATAAACATACCATAATAAATGAATACAAAAACATAATAGAACCAGTACTGCACTTTCTAAGCACACATTCTCCCACCTCATGGTAAGGGTCACGTCTCTTCTTCCTAGTAGCTACTCTCTGGCCCAGTGCACTGATTAAGGACTCAGATCCACACACACGGCAAACTTGGTAGAAGAAGATGCTACCATTGAGCATGTGCAGCAGCTCTGCTCTGTCCCTTAAGCTGCATGATGCGACTGCAGCTCTAGTAATTGTATTATATACCATTGCTTTTGTTGTAAAAATTTGAGCCACTTGCCAAGAGAAGGGCGGTTTTCTGGGCAACCAGAACCGCCCCCACCCCCTCCCTGCTGCATTTGCCTATAAAACTGATCTAATTATACCCACTGCAGACACTTTTTTTCTTACTTAAAGTCCTAGATTATGATGTGTGTACAAACTATAGTGACCTTTTTTACATGTGTGGTGAATATGTATGTATAAAGTTATAGGAACGCTTATATGTATACACCCACAAATATATGTATAAATGTACTACATCAACTTTCAGATATGTGTGATGAATACATTTGTATAGATTTACAGATCTGTGTTGTCCTAAATCTGAACAGTCAGTCATCCAGTTTTCCTTAAATATAACTGTAAAGGCTCACACACTTAAAGACTTGTGCTCGAACATATTCTGTTGACTACGGGCCAGATTCAGACCTGATTGCTGCTGTGCGTTTTCACACAGCGGGCGATAATCGATTGATTATGCATGTGTATGCTCCGCAATTCGCATGCATGTCACCAAACAGCGACAAGCTGGTGCAAATATTTTGATCACACAGCCGTTCGCAAGCTGATTGACAGGAAGAGGCCGTTTGTGGGTGGTAACTAGAGATGAGCGGGTTCGGTTCGTCGATATCCGAACCCCCCCGAACTTCACCTATTTTACACGGGTCCAAAGCAGCCTCTGATCTTCCCGCCTTGCTTGGTTAACCCAAACGCCTGAAAAGCTCCATATCTGTGCTCAGTGTGCTGCAAATATCTGTGCTCAGTGTGCTGCATTTTGGTGACCAACAGTATATAGTTGTACAGTACAGCAGGCCATTGCTGTATCTTGCAGCTCCGTGTTACTGCAAGTATCCATTCCATATCTGTGCTGCATTTTTGTGAGCAGTATATGTAGTAGTACAGTGCATCATTTTGGTGACCAACAGTATATAGTTGTACAGTACAGTAGGCCATTGCTATTGATATAATAATATAATTCCACACATTAAAAAATGGAGAACAAAAATGTGGAGGGTGAAATAGGGAAAGATCAAGATCCACTTCCACCTAGTGCTGAAGCTGCTGCCACTAGTCATGGCAGAGATGATTCAATGCCATCAACCTTGTCTGCCAAGGCCGATGCCCAATGTCATAGTAGAGAGCATGTAAAATCCAAAAAAACAAAAGTTCAGTAAAATGATCCAAAAATCTAAATCAAAAGCGCCTGAGGAGAAGCGTAAACTTGCCAATATGCCATTTACGACACGGAGTGGCAAGGAACGGCTGAGGCCCTGGCCTATTTTCATGGCTAGTGGTTCAGCTTCACATGAGGATGGAAGCACTCATCCTCCTGCTAGAAAATTGAAAAGAGTTAAGATGGCAAAAGCACAGCAAAGAACTGTGCATTCTTCTAAATCACAAATCCCCAAGGAGAGTCTAATTTTGTCGGCGGTTGCGATTCCCAACTCTGGATGGGAAGAGGTGGCTCCTTCCACCATTTGCACGCCCCCTGCAAGTGCTGGAAGGAGCACCCACAGTCCAGTTCCTGATAGTCAAATTGAAGATGTCACTGTTGAAGTACACCAGGATGAGGATATGGGTGTTGCTGGTGCTGAGGAGGAAATTGACAAGGAGGATTCTGATGGTGAGGTGGTTTGTTTAAGTCAGGCACCCAGGGAGACCCCTGTTGTCCGTGGGATGAATATGGCCATTGACATGCCTGGTCAAATTACAAAAAAAATCACCTTTTCGGTGTGGAATTATTTTAACATAAATGTGGACAACAAGTGTCAAGCCATGTGTTGCCTTTGTCAAGCTGTAATAAGTAGGAGTAAGGATGTTAACCACCTAGGAACATCCTCCCTTATACGTCACCTGGAGCACATTCATCAGAAGTCAGTGACAAGTTCAAAAACTTTGTGTGACAGCGGAAGCAGTCCACTGACAACTAAATACCTTCTTCCTCTTGTACCCAAGCTCCCAGTGCAAACCACACCACCAACTCCCTCAGTGTCAATTTCCTCCTTAGACAGGAACGTAAATAGTCCTGCAGGCCATGTCACTGGCAAGTCTGATGAGTCCTCTCCTGACTGGGATTTCTCCGATGGATCCTTGAGTGTAACGCCTACTGCTCCTGGCTCTGCTGTTGTTGCTGCTAGGAGTCGATCGTCATTCCAGAGGGGAAGTCGGAAGACCACTTGTACTACTTCCAGTAAGCAATTGACTGTCCAACAGTCCTTTGCGAGGAAGATGAAATATCACAGCAGTCATCCTGCTGCAAAGCGGATAACTCAGGCCTTGGCAGCTGTGTTGGTGTTAGACGTGCATCCGGTATCCGGCGTTAGTTCACAGGGACTTAGAGAATTTCTTGAGGTAGTGTGTCCCCGGTACCAAATACCTTCTAGGTTCCACTTCTATAGGCAGGCGATACCGAGAATGTACACAGTTGTCAGAAAAAGACTCACCAGTTTCCTAAAAAAATGCAGCTGTACCCAATGTCCACTTAACCATGGACATGTGGACAAGTGGAGCAGGGCAGACTCAGGACTATATGACTGTGACAGCCCACTGTGTAGCTGTATTGCCACCCGCAAGAACAGCAGTGGTGGCACCAGTAGCAGCATCTCGCAAACTGCCAACTCGTTCCTAGGCAGGCTACGCTTTGTATCACCACTTTCCATAAGAGGCACACAGCTGACAACCTCTTACGGAAACTGAGGAACATCATCACAGATTGGCTTACCCCAATTGGACTCTCCTGGGGATTTGTGGCATCAGACAACGCCACCAATATTGTGCCTGCATTACATGTGGGCAAATTCCAGCACATCCCATATTTTGCACATACATTGAATTTGGTGTTGCAGAATTTTTTTTAAAAATGATAGGGGCGTGCAAGAGATGCTGTCGGTGGCCTGAAGAATTGCGGGCCACTTTTGGCATTCAGCCACCACGTGCCGAAGACTGGAGCACCAGCAAACACTCCTGAACCTGCCCCGCCATCATCTGAAGCAAGAGGTGATAACGAGGTGGAATTCAACCCTCTATATGCTTCAGAGGATGGAGGAGCAGCAAATGGCCATTCAGGCCTATACATCTGCCTACGATATAGGCAAAGGAGGTGAATGCACCTGACTCAAGCGCAGTGGAGAATGATTTCAACGTTGTGCAAGGTTCTCCAACCCTTTGAACTTGCCACACGTGAAGTCAGTTCAGACACTGCCTGCCTGAGTCAGGTTATTCCCCTCATCAGGCTTTTGCAGAAGAAGCTGGAGACATTGAAGGAGGAGCTAAAACAGAGCATGTGGCACTTGTGGATGGACCCCTTCATTCGCTTAACCAGGATTCATGGGTGGTCAATCTGTTGAAATTAGAGTACTACATTTTGGCCACCGTGCTCAATCCTAGGTTTAAAGCCTACGTTGTATCTCTCTTTATGGCAGACACAAGTCTGCAGATGTTCAAAGACCTGCTGGTGAGACACTTGTCAACTCAATCTGAACTTTACACGTAAACAGCTTCTCCTTCACATTCTCTCGCAACTGGGGCTGCAAGGAAAAGGCTAAGAATTCCGAGCCCATCCGCTGGCGGTGATGCAGGGCAGTCTGGAGCGAGTGCTGACATCTGGTCCGGACTGAAGTACCTGCCAATGATTACTGACATGTCGTCTACTGTCACTGCATATGATTCTGTCACCATTGAAAGAATGGTGGAGGATTATATGAGTGACAGCATCCAAGTAGGCACGTCAGACAGTCCGTATGTATACTGGCAGGAAAAAGAGGCAATTTGGAGGCCCTTGCACAAACTGGCTGTATTTTACCTAAGTAGCCCCCCCCTCCAGTGTGTACTCCGAAAGAGTGTTTAGTGCAGCCGGTCACCTTGTCAGCGACGAGGTTACTTACAAAAAATGTGGAGAAGATGATGTTCATCAAAATTAATTCTAATCAATTCCTCCGTGGAGACATTTACCATCAATTGTCTCCAGAAAGTACACAGGGACCTGAGATGGTGGATTCCAGTGGGGACGAATTAATACTCTGTGAGGAGGGGGATATACACAGTGAAAGGGGTGAGGAATCAGAGGATGATGATGAGGTGGACATCTTGCCTCTGTAGAGCCAGATTGAGCAAAGAGAGATTAATTGCTTCTTTTCTTGGTGGGGGCCCAAACCAACCGGTCATTTCAGCCACTGTCGTGTGGCAGACCCTGTGGCTGAAATGATGGGTTTGTTAAAGTGTGCATGTCCTGTTTATACAACATAAGGGTGAGTGGGAAGGCCCGAGGACAATTCCATCTTGCACCTCTTTTTTTTTATCTTTGCATCATGTGATGTTTGGGGCCAATTTTTGTAAGTGCCATCCTGTCTGACACTGCAGTGCCACTCCTAAATGGGCCAGGTGTTTGTGCCGCCCACTTGGGTCGCTTAGTTTAGTCATCCAGCGACTTTGGTGCAAATTTTAGGACTAAAAATAATATTGTGAGGTGTGAGGTGTTCAGAATAGACTGGAAATTAATGGAAATTATGGTTTATGAGGTTAATAATACTATAGGATCAAAATTACCCACAAATTCTATGATTTAAGCTGTTTTTGAGGGTTTTTTGAAAAAAAACAAACACCCGAATCCGACAAAAAAAATTCAGGGAGGTTTTGCCAAAATGCGTCCGAATCCAAAACACGGCCGCGGAACCGAATCCAAAACCAAAACACAAAACCCAAAAAATTTCCGGTGCACATCTCTAGGTAACTGACCATTTTCTGGTAGTCAGGAAAAACACAGGCATACCCACGCGTTTTTTGGGAGAGTATGTGATGTCAGCTCTGGACACAATCAGCCTGTTCTTTTCGCACTGTAGGAGTGTGGGGGACATTTTCTAAGCAGTGATAAGAGCGGAGAAGTGAGCCAGTGGAGAAATTGCCCCATCAACCAATCAGCAGCTCTGCATCATTTTATAGTATGCAAATTATAGATGTTACTTCAGTGCTGATTGGTTGCCATGGGCAACTTCTCCACTGGCTAACTTCTCCGCTCTCATCACTGCTTAGTAAATGTCCCCCTAAGTCCTGGACTGCGCACAGACTGCACACATTGAAAAAAAAATTTGATGGTTAGTCAGTTGCGAACTGATTAGATGCTGTCTGCTGACTGAGGGACATTTTCGCATGCCGTACATATGTGATCACACACTTGCACGTGGCGAATTTACACTCCACCTTGGGCGGCGACTATCTGATCGCAAGACAACAAAATTAGCAGCACAGCCATGTTGTAAATAGAATTTGATTCATACTGTATATAGAGCTGTTCTCTGTTTACCTGAGGTATACAGCAATTTGGTTCTTTAAATATTACTTAGGAATTACTGTCTAATAACACCAAAAAAGTTTGAGAGCATATATGTCAGTATGTCTATCTGAATCATCTGCACTGCCTCAGACATATCCCTCTTATCTGCTACTTTTACTTAATGGACTCTCATCAATGATCCAGAGGCTATACTAAACTTTTAGGCCGCTAAGCATATCCCTGCCTAATGTTGAAAGCAGAGCCTACATTTCTGGAATTAATCTTCTTTCTACTTTTCTTTTACATGCTGAGGATGTGACATTTGTAAACCTTCTCTACTACTATCTGCATATCATCTCACTGATCTTATTCACGAACTCTTATCAACGATTCCAATAGAGGAATACAGTACAACATTAGCTACCACCACAACACACTGAATTTGCCCAATCTCGTCCGATCTTGGAAGCGATAAATTGTTGGTCCGGGTCAGTACCAGGTTGGAGATCACATGGGAATATCAAGCGTTGTAGGTATCTTCAGCTCAGAGTCTAACGTTGAAAGCAGATTCACAACCTTTATTTTATTGCTCCTTTATAAGACTGAACATGAGAACTGATGTGATTCAATCTTGTAATCTTGCTTTCTTATCTCACCATTAATAATATATATATATATATATATATATATATATAAAAATCTGACATTACATGAAGCACTTTTGTCATAACTTTTAATTGTTTGCACATAGCCATTTACATATTTACCAATCTATAACATTGTGGTAAGGTATACTCTGTTGACATTACATATTTAGTTAAAATGAACTATGTTCCATTACACTATGCTCCTGGAAGAGTGCTCCTGTCTGTTTCACCTTGTGAATTTAGGGGGTAATTCAGACCTGATCGTAGATGTGCTAAATTTAGCAGATCTACGTTCAGCTTCCCTGACATGCGGGGGGACGCCCAGCACAGGGCTAGTCCACCACGCATGTCAGACCCTGTACAAGTACAAAAGCATTGCATGGCGACAATGCTTTTGTACTGGAAGAGTATCTCCCAACCAGCACAGCTCCTGCACGCTGGCAGGGAGCTACCCGTCGCTGTGAGGGCCGCAGCTGCTGCATGAGATGTCACGCAGCCGCCGCAGCCCGCCTCCTGCACTGTGCGGGCACACCTGAATTGCCTGGACTGCGCACCTAAAACAGCAGCCAAAAGCAGCCGGCCCACCACCTCCCACCCAGCAGAGGCATTCGCAGGACTGAAACGGCCGTCGGCTGTCTGGCATGCGCCGGCACACTGCGGCACCGGCACATACGAACTTCAGACCTGGTCAGCTGATCGGCTGCTGTGCGAAAATGCAATCAGGTCTGAATTAGGGCCTTAGTACACACTTCCGAATGTCTGCAATGTCTACCACAGACTAGCCATATTACATTATGCATTACAGAAAATAGAATTACTGCATTTCAGTAATTCCGAGTTTACAAATATCTTCATGAGGGTCCACATATCAAAACTGCATTTTAAAATGTCATTGTTCAGCAAAATAGTTTTTATGTCAAAATAGTTAATATGTCATTTTATAGCAGAAAATGCTGCAAAACATACAAAAACTTACAACCTGAATACATTAATGTTGTTTTTGAATTAGTAACAAAAGGCTTGTGGATTAATTTGTTGAAATTGAATATTTTTTCAAAGTCATAAATATATATTATTTTCTAGTCTTTAAAAACCCTTCAACCCTTTAACAGAGTACTCAATGAACTGATCTGCATATGTTCCCTTCAGACATCCTGTGTAGACTGCACATTCTATTGAATGATATACAGGCAGGACTGAAATGGTCAGTGTAGTGTTTGAATAAGAAAATAAATGACTCTGGAGACTTTTGTTATTGAGCAGCACTCATTGAAAATTTACTACAAATGGAACTACTTATTACTTGAAACACAGAACAGCAATGCACATCCACCCAAAACAGCAATATAGTACCTCAAAAACATTTAACAGCAACCATTCATAACAGTTTCTGATATTTACAGGATTTCAATTTTATCACTGAAAGCAACAGGTATATACGTGTAGGTCTGTTTTTAGCCAATTTGGCTCTAAGTGCGAACACCAAGAAATGCCCCCTCCCCCCATGGTTATGAAGAAAAAAATATGCGCGCCCCAGAAAAGAAGCATGGTCTAGGAGAATATGCTCCAAACAATAATGCCCCTAGACCATATTATGCCCCACAGAGTAATGCCCCTAGCACCAAATTAGGCCCCACACAGTAATGCCCCTTGCACATTATGTCCCACATAGCAATGCCCCCCTAGCACCATGCCTTACTTAAAATTGCACTGTAGCTGCTCAATGTCAAGGGGTTGTTCATGCTTCTGGCCTGCAAGCCTGCTCCCTCTGCTGTCCCTGCCAGTGCCTCTTCTACATCCCCAGCACTGCTGTGCCGTTTTCTACCTACACATGCTCCCTCCAGGCTCCATCTGTTAAATGTTCCTCAACAAAATGGCAGCCTCTAGCATAGTGCATAGGCTGAAAAACAGTGCCTGCTCAATATAAAAACATACTGGTTGAGTGTTAATGTATTCATAAACATTGGTAGGTTGTTGTTGTTTTTTTTTACATGAGAACAAACATTTGAACTTCTAGTATCAGACAGTAACAAACAAACAAACAAACATAAATTCTACGCATTACATTAAAAAAGAGGAAAAACATTTACACATTAAGTTCTGTCTATCCTATAAATTCACTTACCAAAAACTGTACCATTCACTCCCGTTAGAAGAGCCACATTATACATACATAGTTTGCCAGGATATTGTCAAGTCTGCTCAGTTTTTTCTGTATCAGGAGAGATAGCACACAGAAGCTTCAAGGTCTATACTATTATGGTGAAGGAAGGGAATTCACTGTAGCTGTAGTACAGTGTTTACATAACATGAAAAGCCCCTTTAGATCCCTATGTGACATTTGTAATATCAATACATGTCAATAAATGTTTTGCATTTTAGGCAAGTTGCAAATGTCTTGTATAAAGTGCTTGACTTTTTTAATGCAGCAAATATCACCATCTTGAGGTCATTTTTCTAACTGCAAGTATTTCTCACTTTAGTGACTTTTCACATGCTGTGTTTATTATTTATCAAGGTCATGGACTGAAGCAACACTAATAATATAAGATTTTAAGTGGAAATTACCCTTGACTTTACTGCATAGATGGATTTCTGCCAACCTCAAGCTTATTTTCATCTAATGTATTGCAGCTGAAGCTCTGCTCTATTCCATTCACTTTATGTTGTATTCTCTATGTCTCTGAAATGTGAATTCACAAATGTTTATAAAAACTGGGAAAATTGCAAGGGAATAGATATAACACACATGCAGGTATTTGAATGTGCATAGAAAACTTGATAGCTCTATGTTTATTTATCAAAAACCCATAAATATGAAATAACCAATGGCTACTATGTTATTATTGATACAATGGCCCTCATTCCGAGTCGTTCGCTCGGTATTTTTCATCGCATCGCAGTGAAATTCCGCTTAGTGCGCATGCGCAATATTCGCACTGCGACTGCGCCAAGTATCTTTGCTATGAAGAAAGTATTTTTACTCACGGCTTTCTCATCGCTCCGGCGAACGTAATGTGATTGACAGGAAATGGGTGTTACTGGGCGGAAACACAGCGTTTTATGGGCGTGTGGCTGAAAACGCTACCGTTTCCGGAAAAAACGCAGGAGTGGCCGGAGAAACGGGGGAGTGGTTGGGCGAACGCTGGGTGTGTTTGTGACGTCAAACCAGGAACGACAAGCACTGAACTGATCGCACAGGCAGAGTAAGTCTGGAGCTACTCTAAAACTGCTAAGTAGTTTGTGATCGCAATATTGCGAATACATCGGTCGCAATTTTAAGATGCTAAGATTCACTCCCAGTAGGCGGCGGCTTAGCGTGTGTAACTCTGCTAAATTCGCCTTGCGACCGATCAACTCGGAATGAGGGCCAATGTACAGATTGTTAAATACTGTATGTATGCTTCTCATGGCTAGTGAAGAATGTAACCTACAGTGTTGCCAGTTTTTTGGACAGAGATCAGATATAGTTTCTGCTACACATAAAACTACATATGCAATATTATGCTAATCACAATAACAGCATTTAACTAAACAATATGTTGTGCTGTAAAGGCAAATGTAAAGCACTTTTAGAAAGTGCTATATAAATAAAATTATTATTATTATTATTATTATTATTAGTGTAATCCTGCAATGGACCTGGGTTATAGCAGGTTTTGTCAGATGACACAATAACAAGTATGTTAGTAGAATTACTCACTATGCAGTCATTGCTTCTGTCTATGACTATATGGCAGGAATACAAAATGTGAAAAACAACAGTTTTAATAAGATATAAAGACTTTTATATTTGATCCTTTGTATTGTTGCAGCACATGTCAACAATTGTAGCTTCTCATTAGAGTCAACCTCCATTGCAACCTTTGTACAGTACTTTTATTTATTTTTTGGTAGCTGCCCAAACAGTAACCCAGCATTGGTTACTTCTCGTGGTTTTCCCTGCTGCATGACATACCTGACATTTGTATAATATAATGATATCTCTGAAGGGCACTGCAGCCTCATTATTTAAGGACGTGTTTCATTTCAAGTAGAGACATTTAAAAGTAAACCTTAAAAGCAAGAGCATA
Organism: Pseudophryne corroboree; assembly: GCF_028390025.1. Lineage (NCBI taxonomy): Eukaryota > Metazoa > Chordata > Amphibia > Anura > Myobatrachidae > Pseudophryne > Pseudophryne corroboree. The sequence goes on from NC_086445.1 coordinate 307,843,276, forward strand.
ATTCTTCACCCAGTAGCATCTGACAATAAACAGAGCTTTAGCAATTAATTTTCTATAGAATCTCATCCCATTCTGCTTTGGTAAAACAAATAATGATGGGTTAAATGCTAATTTGCATATAATTTAATGTGACTTATAGCAGATCACTGAAGGGAATGAATAATTAGATCTTTGTTGCTTATTTGCATATATGCTTACAAGTCCATCAGTAGCAATACCATTTTTCAAAACATCATAATACCATTATGTTATGCAACACAATAACCTTTGTTACCTAGAGAAGTGTATGTTTAGTGTTTTCTGATTTATGATGTGCCCTTAAATGATGCCATTTTCATTAATAGAAGTTAATTGTTTAGCACAATTAGTTGCATGACACTAAATAACCTTTCATCAAACCTAAAAAAATAATAATATTCAAACAAATGATATTAATGGAAAATACACTATTAAATCTTCTGTATATTAAATCATTAAAGTATCATTTCTAAGGTTATGTAGCTTAATAAGCCTTCCACCATTTTAGAATAAAACAAAAACATTATTTCTGTGTTATTGAGTTTAATAATTTTCTATAATACCATTGTGTTATATATAATCTACTTAGTGGATACAGAGGTCATTGTTTTCACTACCCATAAAAGGAACATAAAATAAAACACTAAAAAATAAAATAAAAAAAGGAAACACTGGTTTTCAAACTTCTGGTAATAATATTATCAGAACCAGCATGAACAAGTCCAATAAGGCATAGTAATGAGCCCCAACCCAAACTCAGAAACCCTGCTGTGTTTATCACTGTTCTTAAATTCCCCTTTTCCCCTACTAGTACTAGTAGCACAATTTAGCTCCCTTATATTGTATGTAGCCTTTGCTTAACTCATACTTCCTATTTTCTCAACTCCAACATACTGTATGGAGTGAACTATTGGCACAGCGGGACTTGGTATAGGAGGACATGACCCCACATCGGTGTGAATTTGAGAAAGATACTGGAATACTTGGCACCATGGCTCAAAGAATGAACAGCAGGGAATCAGAACCATGAAGATGACTACACCCACCAGTACTTAGCTGGTAGAGAGCAAATGGGGGTGCGTAAGTCTTATGTGCAAGAAGTGGAATATAAGCAAAGGACACCATGTCTTTGACCACCAGACTGTGGAGTAACTTTATATACAATATGGTATAATAGTGCATAATGCATGGACAACCACTGCTTATCAGCTCTATGGCCTTATCTACATGAATACATAAGATATATTTTGATATTTTGTATGATATACTGAAGTTTTAGTAAAGTGTGAAAAATATACAGTATGATTTTTCTTTTTTGCACAGTGGTTATTGCTTGCACAAAGAGAGGTATATTATTCACCTTGTATTTTATGTAAATGTTTCCTACAAAGCACTGCTGAGAGCAGGCACATTACCAGTCAGTCTGCCAGCCTTCCCCTGGGCAGCTGTGCATGATCAGCCCTGCTCCACCTCCTGCATTCTGATTGCAGGCTAGGCTTGATCCTCAGTTGGCCTGTCACACTCTCCCTGGCTGCACCAGTCTCTTCTCCTCTCATGGGGCCACACCACACCACCAGGTAAAGGTAGCACCTCTAACGGACACACATCAGAAGAGATTAATCTTCCAAATCCCAGCATCATCATCCAGAGCTGAAGTGCTGCTCAGGAGGCTACTTTGCGAGCACGCATCTGCAGCAAGTGTGTGAGGCCATGCTGGAATGTAACGGCAGCAGGTCAGTGCTCCAATATCAGTGTCTGCCATTCTCGAGCCCAGTGTCCCCCACCATTATCAACCCCCCATCCCAGTGTCTCCCATCCTGCCAGCACAGTGTCTCCCTTCTTCCAACCCAAACAGCCCACTGTGCCCATCTACCTGCTCTTCCCACCTAGAAACCCCAGCTGTTCCTGTCACAATGGCCTCCATCCTGCCTGGTGTCCCCTACCATATCACTGACCCTCCATCCCAGTGTCTCCTATCCTGCCATCCCAGTGTCTTCCTCATTTCCTACCTAACCAGCCCACTGTGCCAATCTACCTGCCCTACCACCTAGAACTCCCAACCAATACGGTCACAATGCCCCCCTTATTCAGCCCAGTGTTCACCCCTCCCATACATATCTCACTGCTACTTCCCATTTGCCTAGTGCCTCCCATTCACAGTGCCCCCCCTTCATCCCAGCCCCCCCCCCCACATCTCACTGGCTCCCCATCCCAGTGTCTCCCATAGTGTTAGAGCAGTGTCTCCCCCTTCCCCCAACCAGCTTACTGTGCTCAGCAAGAGCCCATCCCAGCTAATCCAGTTACAATATCCCCCCATTTAGCCCAGTGCACCCCTTTCTCCATCCCAGTGATCCTCTCCTCCCATCACCATCTTATTGCCCATTCCCATCCAGCCCAGTGCCCTTGTTGTATCACCCTCTACTTGACATTACCACTGCCTCTCCATGTCACCAATAAAAAACACAATACTCAGCACTGCTGCCCACACCTAATCATCTAAAAACACTTGATCCACCTACAGCCATCTCAGAGGGATTCACAAACTCTCAAAAATGGTAAGAACAATAAAAAGAAGAAAAAATTGTGCTGGTAGATCAGCACATGTACAAATGTATTATATATACACACACATACATACACACACACACACACACACACACACACACACTAAAAAATACATTATATATATATATATATGTTTATATATATGCCATTTATTATTCTTTAATATTAGACAGGATTTACTTTATCCAAGTTCCACAACCTTAACTTTGTAACTGTCAGTTGTTACATTTCTGTTACAAGCTAGGCAGAATGAAACAGTATTAATTAGTAGAAACAGCCAGTGTCATTTGTTAGTATTTAAGATAGAGATTGTCTCTATTTTTACAGTTAGTTGTTATAATTCTGTCAAAAAGCCGATAATGTATAGCAATAGCAGTTAGTAGGTAGTGTCATCTGTTAGTAGTTGATGGATGGGGTAAGTAGCCAGTCAGATCACACATATAGGTAATCTGCAGGAAATTATCCTGAAACCTGGGCTGTATCTGATAGGGTCAGAAACACACATGGTAGACCTGATGTATACTGTTTCCTGTCATGTTACGATGGACAGGGTGAGTAGCCAATCAGATCCTGAAACCTGGGCTGTATCTGATAGGGTCAGACAGTCAGATGGTGGACCTGATGTATACTCTTTCCTGTCATGTTACGATGAACAGGGTGAGTAGCCAATCAGATCGTACATATAAGGATGCAATAAGTATGATGAAAAAGCAAGGTGTTAATATGATGTAAGTTATGGAGCTATGATTAACATCATTGGTTATTAGAATCAGACAGTATTGAAGTGGGTGGTGGTGCATATAGTTAGTCTGATTACTATAATGCCTAATAGACAGACATGAGTAGTGCACTGGCTGTGGATAAACTGTTGCTAGGCAGCATGTCACAACATTGTCTGTAGAGGAAGTGGGAGTGGGTATAGTCAGTTAGTCAAATGTGATGTCCCGGCTTGGGCTAATGTAAGGGTGCAGCAGTATACTCACTGGAGTTATTATGGTGGCCGTCACCCACTACCTCTCCATCTCCCACTATCACTTCCCATCATCCATTACATCACCCACTGCCTACGCCTGTCACTCATACCCATGGCATCAACCACTGCCTCACCCTGTATTTAGAAAAGCAGTCTGATATTGAGAGAGTGTGCTGAAAGTGGTGCAGGGAGGGGGAAGAGAGGACTGTCGCTTGGAGGCCAGAGCCTGGGAAACAGAACCTGGATTTGACTGCTGAGGTTAGTAGTTGAGTACTAAGGAGGCAAAGGTTGGCCTGATCTGGAGAATGGGTGAGGAGGCTGGCATAAGGGGAGGAGGTGAGGAAGAGTGATGAAAACAAGGGCGTGGCTCGTGGATACAGCAATCCCTTTCAGGCCACACCCTTGTTGTGAAGCCACACCCACTTTTCCAGGAGTGTAATAGAAAACCCCTCCCTTCCCCTGTCATGGAGCCCCCCTGTCATTTTGTTCTGGATCCACCCCTGTCCGGTACATTATTAAAAATTGCAGCCAGCACCATCCTAGCTAAACAAGTTTGATCCTCAGGTTTTAATATGTAATTACAGAAGCTAACCAGCATATGTCAGCTATGATGGGATACTAATTAGGAATAAGTAATATTTATAGTATTGCATATGTGACACACATTTTGAATTGTGCATTTTTTAGCAAACTGAGAATGTGTTGCAGTTTACATACAGAACTTAGTGCATCTACTCTATGGTATTAATGATTCTGAGGTGTACATATCTTAGTGGCTTCTCATCAATGCCTGAATGGGAGTCACCGGATGGGCAGAAAATGGTTCATAATGGTGTCTGATGATACAAGAAGTATACTGTATATGTACAAAGAATGAAAAGAAGACTCTTGTGTTCGGGCACTCGTGTTTCAAATGAAAATTATAATCCAGTTTTAATTTGTATGCATTAAAAATTAGTTTCCAGTGAAGGTCATCTCATAAACCCAGGTATAAAGAAATATAAATGTAAATATAAGATATGTCACAGCTGGTTATTTTAGTGATAGCAATATCGTGTGGATATGTAGGATATCCTGCAAGTCACTGTAATGGTTAGCTGTTGTTTTATTAGTTAAAAAAATGAAACAAAGAAAATAAATGTGTCAGAGAAATTCTAGTCACGAATATAAGGTGATCAAAATGTTTAAACGCAGTTCAGAGCAGGCCTATACTAAGTATGTGTATTTTGCATGAGGTATAGATACCTATTGGAGGCTGAAGCTAGTCTGCATTGATCATAAGGTGAATAGCTCACTATCAACATATACCTGGTAAAGATCAATAAGCGTGGTGCTAGTAAAGAAATATACACAAATGATTGTGTCCTCCTGCTATAGCTTGTCTGTAGCTTGCTATAGATTGTCAGCTCTTCAGAGCAGGGCCCTCTTTCTTCTTGTTGTCAAAGCCCACTTCTTGACACATTTCACTCACAGCTCTCTCCTACTCAGCGACCATCTTTACCCGCTCTTTCTCCTGCTGGTAAAGGCTCATCTCTATCTATGGCTACCAGCTTCTAGTAGTATGATGATCACTCCCTCACTACTTACATCTTAGCTGTATTATGTTTTGAGAATTGTGGTGCTCTTTGTTACCTGTACTCTATTTTTGTTATTTATTTACTGCAATGCTAAGTTTTGTCTCCCTGTACTGTCCTGTGTACGGCGCTGCGAAACACTTGTGGCACCCTATAAATAAAATGTAATAATAATAATAATAATAATAATAATAGCAAACTATTAAGCAGGGAAAAAATTACAGCCAAAAAGATAGAAAGAGTAGTAAGTTCCCTGAGTACCTTATAGTCCCTTTGGCTTCTACTATCCAGCCGTGTACCACTGGTAGTGAACGGCTGATTGAGAGTGCCAGAGTATAAGGACAGGTCTACAGGTGAAGAAAAATAGATTGAATCTGCTTTCACTCAGGAACACTCTCCATGACCCCTGATGGTAAAAACCAGCGCAGAGAAGATGGTGGGGTCCTTTGTGATGAGAGTTCAATTAATAAAAGTAGGAATCAAACAATAATTGGAGCATTGTGTGTTTGTATAAAGTACCGAGTATTGAAGGTAGTGGTACAATTTAGAGAAGTGCTAAACACACAATAACATTATAATGATGAAATATGGTCATTGGTTAGACAGATGAGACCTGGCACCTGACATGGGATATGATCATGCAGTGGGTCTCTTATAATCTACAGCACCATGTATTCCCTGGTAGTCTTCCAACCAGGTACTAGCATGGCCCAACACTGTATTGCTTCATATATCGGATGGAATCGGGCATATCCAGTATGGTATGGCTGTAGGTTTGATGGGAAACAGCTAAATAGGTGTGTATAAGGAATACTGGTCTATTAGCAAGATGTTGGGGATGGTGTTGTGGTCCAGCCCAGACATGAAGGAGACTCCAATGAAGAGTGGATACAATACTGGTGTGGAATCATGTAATGTGTGTTTATAGCAAATGGGGTAATGCATGAAAATGCATAAATCACAATAATTATAAATAAATACAAATACAATAAATAAAGAAGTACATAACTTTACCAGGAGTTGAAATTTGTGAGAGAGTCCATGAATGGACTTGGATCAGGACGTGTGTTTTGCCAGTATGTAGGCTTTTTCACTGGCATAAGTGAATAGTAGAATCTCATAAGTTGGAGGTGATTCTGCAGGACATGATCCTGAAACAAGGTGGACCTGATGTATACTATTTCCTGTCATGCTCTGATGGACAGGGTAGGTAGCCAATCAGATCACTCATATAGGTAATCTGCAGGAAATGATCCTGAAACCAGTACTGTATCTGATAGGGTTCAGAAAATCAAATGTTAGACCTGATATATACTATTTCCTGTAATGCTATGATGGACAGGGTAAGTAGTCAATCAGATCACACATACAGATAATCTGCAGAAAATGATCCTGAAACCAGTACTGTATCTGATAGGGTTCAGAAAATCAAATGTTAGACCTGATATATACTATTTCCTGTAATGCTATGATGGACAGGGTAAGTAGTCAATCAGATCACACATACAGATAATCTGCAGGAAAAGATCCTGAAACCAGGACTGTATCTGATAGGGTCAAAAAGTCACATGGTGGACCTTGTGTATACTATTTCCTGTCATGCTATGATGGATGGGGTAAGTAGCCAATCATATCACACATAAAGGTAATCTGCAGGAAATTATCCTGAAACCTTGGCTGTATCTGATAGGGTCAGAAACACACATGGTAGACCTGATGTATACTGTTTCCTGTCATGTTACGATGGATAGAGTGAGTAGCCAATCAGATCCTGAAACCTGGGCTGTATCTGATAGGGTCAGACAGTCAGATGGTGGACCTGATGTATACTGTTTCCTGTCATGTTACGATGAACAGGGTGAGTAGCCAATCAGATCGTACATATAGGGATGCAATAAGTATGATGAAAAAAGCAAGGTGTTAATATGATGTAAGTTATGGAGCTATGATTAACATCATTGGTTATAAGAATCAAACTGTATTTAAGTGGGTGGTGGTGCATATAGTTAGTCTGATTACTATAATGCCTAATAGACAGACATGAGTAGTGCACTGGCTGTGGATAAACTCTTGCTAGGCAGCATGTCACAACATTGTCTGTAGAGGAAGTGGGAGTGGGTATAGTCAGTTATTCGGATGTGATGTCACGGCTTGGGCTGATGTAAGGGCGCAGCAGTGTACTCACTGGAGTTATTAGGGTGGCCGGGTAATGGAAGGGTTGTTGGTACATCTGAGTATACTTTCGCTCACCAGATGTAGTAAGACAACATGGTCGAAACTGTAGACAGAGCACTGAGCTCTGTGGTGGCCGGGCAATTTGCTGCGGTTGCTAGCCAACCAAAGATCAATGCGCGGTAGATTGTGCATAGTGGCCAGTAGTAGCCAGGCAGTTTGTAGCCGTTGCTAGGCAACAAAAAAAAAAAAATCAATGTGCAGTGGATTATGGGTAAGTCAAAAAATCATACAAGAAGTATCCCATGGGTGCATGTGTGTATCATTCGTGTACACGTATTTGTGACCTACTGTATTCTGAGCATATGAAGAGTTCATGACATTTTAAGCTGGATATCTGCACTAAGCATGGGGTCAGTGTAAGTGGAGCTTATACTAATGATGGCTGCTCTCATGGTCAAAGGGTTAGATGCAGTGTATTCGAGTCAAGCCCTATAAGTGTTTTATATACAGTATGTTAAAATAAATACTGCATCAGCTTATTAGAGTGAGTGTCAACCATTATGGATAGAAAAGAGGTTTGTTCTGAAATAGTCTGCTACAAAGAGAGGAATGCAAACATGTTATATATATATATATATATATATATATATATATATATATATACTCCTTCTCAAATCACGGCACTGGAGACCAATTTCATATGCAATAAAAAGCTTGTATTGTAGGTAGACGCACGTTTCAGAGCTTCCGCTCCTTCCTCAGTACCATACAAGAACAAAATACAAATGACAATACACACATTTAAATACCTGTGGAGGTCCCGTCCAGCACCGCCGCCGTCCCCCTGGTTCCCGTTCATCACCGCTGCTCTCACTTCCGTTTCCGCTCTTGACCTCATGTTGCTAGGTAACACTATGCTTGCGCGTCACCAGCCCCACAGTCTGTAGAACAGGACGTCACTGATACTGCAGCTCCGGAACTGGTTCACCCGGGGTCTGTGGCACAAGCCTGACAGGGACCACAACAAAAATAAACACATAAAACAGACATTAAAGAGAAAAAGCAAAACAATAACATTAACATTAAACATATATATCCTAACTAAAGTACAACTTACCACTACTAATTAAGGATCAGTTGAAAATGCATAGGTAACTAAAGACACTATCTCACGGCACTATTACCCAAAACATCGCTCACTCGGAACCATGTAACCCAGTAAATTCTACCTGCGGGGCATATACCCTCTCAACAATGAAGTGATGTACTGACGCTACATAACATTCCAATTTATCTTGTCATTCAGACCAAAAGGGGTGAATGTGTTAAGTCTCAGAATCCATCTTGATTCCTTTTCCAACAACCATTTAGCCCTGTCGCCTCCCCGCAAAGTAAGTGGGACATGATCTATGCCAAAATAGCTTAAATCGCTTAATTTGTGGCCTGCTTGTTTGAAATGGCGCGCCACAGGTTGGTCTATTACCTTACCCTCAAGTGTGAGCTTGATAGCAGACCTGTGGGCTGCCATCCTCTCGCTAAGCTTACGTACTGTCTAGCCTATGTAGTACAGACCACATGGACAGACTATAATATATACCACAAACGAAGTGCTACATGTAATGACGTATCTAATGTCATACTTTTTGTCATTAATGTGTGGGTGCTTGAAATCTTTGCACACCACCATGTAGCGACATGTAGTACATTTGGGGCATCTATAACAACCGGGAGCCTTGCGATAGACATTGGGTGCATCACCCATGCCCATGCCTGTGATATCCGTGCGTACCAGTCGGTCCCTTAGGTTTCGCCCTCTCCTGAACGCTGCAACTGGTCTAATTTCCCTAAAACTAGGGAGTTCAGGATCTGATGCTACAATAGGCCAAAGGGCCTTAGAGGCCCTATGTATAATGGGGCTAGCTACCGAATAATCACTGCTCCAAGGGAGGATGGTACTCTCTTTGTTCTTATTTGATGTAAGCAAGTCACTACGGGACATACCCAACACCTTCTGTTTTTGTGTCTGCAATAGATGTCTGTCATACCCTCGACGCTCAAATTTTGAAACCATTTCATCCAAAAGTTGAGGTACTTTACTCTGATCGCTAGTGATGCGGGCCACGCGCATCATTTGTGATACCGGTAGACCCCTCTTTAGTGCAGGAGGGTGGTGGCTAGAGGCGATCAGCAATGTGTTGCGATCCGTGGGTTTAGAATATATTTCTGACTGTAAGACCCCTTCTTCTAGCATCACTTTAACATCTAAGAAATTAGCTACCTTGTTATCACATGAGTATGTAAACTTAATTGGAGATGATGCATTATTGATCTCCAACATGAGGGCCTCAAAGGTTAACAGATCACCCCCCCACAATAGGAACACATCGTCAATGTATCGAGTATACATGAGTATCTTACTTCTCACCGCAGGGTTGTTAAAAAACAATTTCTGTCCTGGTCGAACATATACACATTAGCATACGAGGGTGCTACCGATGATCCCATCGCGCACCCTCGCAGCTGCAGATAAAATTCACCGTCGAACAGGAAATAATTGCGGTATAGCGTAAGCTCTAGTAAGGTCAGAAATAGATCATGATTAAATACATTGGGAGCCAGGTTCCTATCAAGAAATGCCTTCATGGCCCGCATTCCCTCATGATGAGGGATTGACGTATACAAGCTCTTAACGTCCAGACAGCATAGCCAAGCATTGGGCGGAATGTCCCGAAGCGCTTCCAACTTGAGTAGAAATGAGGTCGTATCTTTTAGAAACGTCTCTTCAGTCTGCAATAATGGTTGTAAGATACTATCCAGCAGTTGTGCCACTGGTTGGTACAATGAATCCCTTGCAGAAATTATCGGTCTGCCAGGCGGCAGGGTGTCATGTTTGTGAAGTTTGGGCAGTGTGTACAGCACTGGATTCTTAGGATGTTTAATACATAGTGCTTTGTGGACTTTGTCAGGAAGTAGGCCTTCATCTTTAGCTTTTAGTAGGATATCCATCAGCTCTTTCTGATATTCCTGAACCGGATTATTTCTGAGTTTTTGATAAACTCCAGCTTCCGACAATTGTACTTGTATCTCTTTTCTATAATAGTCCAGGTCCAGAATCACTATGGCCCCGTCTTTATCGGCGGGCCTGATCACAATGTCCTGATACGAAGATAACTGGTTGACCGCTTCACGTTCCGCTGTGGAAAGGTTGAATTTGATTCTAGCAGGTGCTGCTAGATATCTATTCACAGAGTTGTCCATCAAACGGCTGAACGTTCTAATGGAAGCGTTGTGAGATGGAGGGTCAAACCTAGACCTGGACCTATTATGCAGGAAAGACTCAAAGACAGAGTTCGCTGTTACAGATGTTGAGTTCTGGAAATATTCTTTGAGCCGCAGTTTTCGTGAGAAATTGTATAAATCACGCGACCAATTAAACGGATCATGATTATTGGTGGGTACGAAACTTAGTCCCTTATTTAGCACTTGAATTTCTATGGCGGACAGGGATCTTATAGAGAGATTAAATATTAGGTGTTCTTCTTGAGTGTGACTGCTCGTATTCCTTTTGTTCTGGCCACCCCTGCGGGTGGCAGATTTCCTGAGCCCCTGGCCCCATCCTGGGCTCTTTGTCCTAAAGGGGCCCCACTCTGGGTGGGAGTGTCTTCTGATTCTGAAAAAGCGAATTCGCTATCACTACTCGAAATTCCGCTCTTTTCACCCTTCCGTCTAGGGTTCTGCCATGGTCGTCTTCTCATGGACGACCTGGAATTCCTGTCAGGCTCTGCGCCAGTGAGCCACCTATACACCTTATTCTCCTCATAATCCTGGTCCACCATTGCCTTCTTGTTTCTTTTGAATTTCAAGAGCTCACGTCGGTATTGGTCACATTGTTTATCAATTTTAGATATCCAATCCTGTGAGCTATCTTTTTCTAGTACTTTCTTATTCTCACGTTCCAGGTTTGTGATTTTAGTGCGTGTTAACTCTAGTTCTCTATTCGCCTCTTCAATCACAAGGATCATCAGGTCGAAACTACAACGGTTGAGAATCCCTAACCATTTTCTGACAAAATCAGGGTTCTGTCTACCTATGGTTGGTACATTCCGCACCCGGAATCCGCGAGGGATTTTGTGTTCCCTGTAATATTCGGACAGTGAAATACTGTGTAACACAAAGTCGATTTCCCGACGCTTCAATCGCATAACCTGGAACACGTAATCCTCAGCTTTCATGGTTTGATCCTTTATAGGTATGGTTTCTTTGGATAAAATACTTTCTATCTGGGCTGCAGTAAAACTGAATGTTTCACTGGGATTCACTGGCTGCATCACGATACACCCCGGGGGGTCCTGGGATCTTTGGGGTTCTTGTTCCATCTTGTACCCAAACTGAATTAATAATGAAAACTCTCGCTGGAAATATACTAAATGATCGTCTCAGGTATGATCCACCTTGCCCCACAGCCGTCTTTGTGTATTCCACCCAGTGTCAGCCAAGCCTGCCTGCCGCACACTCAGATAGCAAAATAATCAGTCCTGCACAATTCTCCACAGCGTCTGAAGTGCGCTTCTTTGTTCACAGATATTAGCACATATAAATCAATGGTAATAGGAGCCTTGCCAACAGCTGCTCATAATGACCCTGCATACATACTAGTCCATAGCAGCCGGCACTCTGAGTTTTAATCAATGATGCGTCCCGTGCCAGTGTAAAAACTGCATACACTCCTTCTCAAATCACGGCACTGGAGACCAATTTCATATGCAATAAAAAGCTTGTATTGTAGGTAGACGCACGTTTCAGAGCTTCCGCTCCTTCCTCAGTACCATACAAGAACAAAATACAAATGACAATACACACATTTAAATACCTGTGGAGGTCCCGTCCAGCACCGCCGCCATCCCCCTGGTTCCCGTTCATCACCGCTGCTCTCACTTCCGTTTCCGCTCTTGACCTCATGTTGCTAGGTAACACTATGCTTGCGCGTCACCAGCCCCACAGTCTGTAGAACAGGACGTCACTGATACTGCAGCTCCGGAACTGGTTCACCCGGGGTCTGTGGCACAAGCCTGACAGGGACCACAACAAAAATAAACACATAAAACAGACATTAAAGAGAAAAAGCAAAACAATACCATTAACATTAAACATATATATCCTAACTAAAGTACAACTTACCACTACTAATTAAGGATCAGTTGAAAATGCATAGGTAACTAAAGACACTATCTCACGGCACTATTACCCAAAACATCGCTCACTCGGAACCATGTAACCCAGTAAATTCTACCTGCGGGGCATATACCCTCTCAACAATGAAGTGATGTACTGACGCTACATAACATTCCAATTTATCTTGTCATTCAGACCAAAAGGGGTGAATGTGTTAAGTCTCAGAATCCATCTTGATTCCTTTTCCAACAACCATTTAGCCCTGTCGCCTCCCCTCAAAGTAAGTGGGACATGATCTATGCCAAAATAGCTTAGAGGGGTCTACCGGTATCACAAATGATGCGCGTGGCCCGCATCACTAGCGATCAGAGTAAAATACCTCAACTTTTGGATGAAATGGTTTCAAAATTTGAGCGTCGAGGGTATGACAGACATCTATTGCAGACACAAAAACAGAAGGTATTGGGTATGTCCCGTAGTGACTTGCTTACATCAAATAAGAACAAAGAGAGTACCATCCTCCCTTGGAGCAGTGATTATTCGGTAGCTAGCCCCATTATACATAGGGCCTCTAAGGCCCTTTGGCCTATTGTAGCATCAGATCCTGAACTCCCTAGTTTTAGGGAAATTAGACCAGTTGCAGCGTTCAGGAGAGGGCGAAACCTAAGGGACCGACTGGTACGCACGGATATCACAGGCATGGGCATGGGTGATGCACCCAATGTCTATCGCAAGGCTCCCGGTTGTTATAGATGCCCCAAATGTACTACATGTTGCTACATGGTGGTGTGCAAAGATTTCAAGCACCCACACATTAATGACATAAAGTATGACATTAGATACGTCATTACATGTAGCACTTTGTTTGTGGTATATATTATAGTCTGTCCATGTGGTCTGTACTACATAGGCCAGACAGTACGTAAGCTTAGCGAGAGGATGGCAGCCCACAGGTCTGCTATCAAGCTCACACTTGAGGGTAAGGTAATAGACCAACCTGTGGCGCGCCATTTCAAACAAGCAGGCCACAAATTAAGCGATTTAAGCTATTTTGGCATAGATCATGTCCCACTTACTTTGCGGGGAGGCGACAGGGCTAAATGGTTGTTGGAAAAGGAATCAAGATGGATTCTGAGACTTAACACATTCACCCCTTTTGGTCTGAATGACAAGATAAATTGGAATGTTATGTAGCGTCAGTACATCACTTCATTGTTGAGAGGGTATATGCCCCGCAGGTAGAATTTACTGGGTTACATGGTTCCGAGTGAGCGATGTTTTGGGTAATAGTGCCGTGAGATAGTGTCTTTAGTTACCTATGCATTTTCAACTGATCCTTAATTAGTAGTGGTAAGTTGTACTTTAGTTAGGATATATATGTTTAATGTTAATGGTATTGTTTTGCTTTTTCTCTTTAATGTCTGTTTTATGTGTTTATTTTTGTTGTGGTCCCTGTCAGGCTTGTGCCACAGACCCCGGGTGAACCAGTTCCGGAGCTGCAGTATCAGTGACGTCCTGTTCTACAGACTGTGGGGCTGGTGACGCGCAAGCATAGTGTTACCTAGCAACATGAGGTCAAGAGCGGAAACGGAAGTGAGAGCAGCGGTGATGCACGGGAACCAGGGGGACGGCGGCGGTGCTGGACGGGACCTCCACAGGTATTTAAATGTGTGTATTGTCATTTGTATTTTGTTCTTGTATGGTACTGAGGAAGGAGCGGAAGCTCTGAAACGTGCGTCTACCTACAATACAAGCTTTTTATTGCATATGAAATTGGTCTCCAGTGCCGTGATTTGAGAAGGAGTGTATGCAGTTTTTACACTGGCACGGGACGCATCATTGATTAAAACTCAGAGTGCCGGCTGCTATGGACTAGTATGTATGCAGGCTCATTATGAGCAGCTGTTGGCAAGGCACCTATTACCATTGATTTATATGTGCTAATATCTGTGAACAAAGAAGCGCACTTCAGACGCTGTGGAGAATTGTGCAGGACTGATTATTTTGCTATCTGAGTGTGCTGCAGGCAGGCTTGGCTGACACTGGGTGGAATACACAAAGACGGCTGTGGGGCAAGGTGGATCATACCTGAGACGATCATTTAGTATATTTCCATCGAGAGTTTTCATTATTAATTCAGTTTGGGTACAAGATGGAACAAGAACCCCAAAGATCCCAGGACCCCCCGGGGTGTATCGTGATGCAGCCAGTGAATCCCAGTGAAACATTCAGTTTTACTGCAGCCCAGATAGAAAGTATTTTATCCAAAGAAACCATACCTATAAAGGATCAAACCATGAAAGCTGAGGATTACGTGTTCCAGATTATGCGATTGAAGCGTCGGGAAATCGACTTTGTGTTACACAGTATTTCACTGTCCGAATATTACAGGGAACACAAAATCCCTTGCGGATTCCGGGTGCGGAATGTACCAACCATAGGTAGACAGAACCCTGATTTTGTCAGAAAATGGTTAGGGATTCTCAACCGTTGTAGTTTCGACCTGATGATCCTTGTGATTGAAGAGGCGAATAGAGAACTAGAGTTAACACGCACTAAAATCACAAACCTGGAACGTGAGAATAAGAAAGTACTAGAAAAAGATAGCTCACAGGATTGGATATCTAAAATTGATAAACAATGTGACCAATACCGACGTGAGCTCTTGAAATTCAAAAGAAACAAGAAGGCAATGGTGGACCAGGATTATGAGGAGAATAAGGTGTATAGGTGGCTCACTGGCGCAGAGCCTGACAGGAATTCCAGGTCGTCCATGAGAAGACGACCATGGCAGAACCCTAGACGGAAGGGTGAAAAGAGCGGAATTTCGAGTAGTGATAGCGAATTCGCTTTTTCAGAATCAGAAGACACTCCCACCCAGAGTGGGGCCCCTTTAGGACAAAGAGCCCAGGATGGGGCCAGGGGCTCAGGAAATCTGCCACCCGCAGGGGTGGCCAGAACAAAAGGAATACGAGCAGTCACACTCAAGAAGAACACCTAATATTTAATCTATCTAAAAGATCCCTGTCCGCCATAGAAATTCAAGTGCTAAATAAGGGACTAAGTTTCGTACCCACCAATAATCATGATCCGTTTAATTGGTCGCGTGATTTATACAATTTCTCACGAAAACTGCGGCTCAAAGAATATTTCCAGAACTCAACATCTGTAACAGCGAACTCTGTCTTTGAGTCTTTCCTGCATAATAGGTCCAGGTCTAGGTTTGACCCTCCATCTCACAACGCTTCCATTAGAACGTTCAGCCGTTTGATGGACAACTCTGTGAATAGATATCTAGCAGCACCTGCTAGAATCAAATTCAACCTTTCCACAGCGGAACGTGAAGTGGTCAACCAGTTATCTTCGTATCAGGACATTGTGATCAGGCCCGCCGATAAAGGAAGGGCCATAGTGATTCTGGACCTGGACTATTATAGAAAAGAGATACAAGTACAATTGTCGGAAGCTGGAGTTTATCAAAAACTCAGAAATAATCCGGTTCAGGAATATCAGAAAGAGCTGATGGATATCCTACTAAAAGCTAAAGATGAAGGCCTACTTCCTGACAAAGTCCACAAAGCACTATGTATTAAACATCCTAAGAATCCAGTGCTGTACACACTGCCCAAACTTCACAAACATGACACCCTGCCGCCTGGCAGACCGATAATTTCTGCAAGGGATTCATTGTACCAACCAGTGGCACAACTGCTGGATAGTATCTTACAACCATTATTGCAGACTGAAGAGACGTTTCTAAAAGATACGACCTCATTTCTACTCAAGTTGGAAGCGCTTCGGGACATTCCGCCCAATGCTTGGCTATGCTGTCTGGACGTTAAGAGCTTGTATACGTCAATCCCTCATCATGAGGGAATGCGGGCCATGAAGGCATTTCTTGATAGGAACCTGGCTCCCAATGTATTTAATCATGATCTATTTCTGATCTTACTAGAGCTTACGCTATACCGCAATTATTTCCTGTTCGACGGTGAATTTTATCTGCAGCTGCGAGGGTGCGCGATGGGATCATCGGTAGCACCCTCGTATGCTAATGTGTATATGTTCGACCAGGAACAGAAATTGTTTTTTAACAACCCTGCGGTGAGAAGTAAGATACTCATGTATACTCGATACATTGACGATGTGTTTCTATTGTGGGGGGGTGATCTGTTAACCTTTGAGGCCCTCATGTTGGAGATCAATAATGCATCATCTCCAATTAAGTTTACATACTCATGTGATAACAAGGTAGCTAATTTCTTAGATGTTAAAGTGATGCTATAAGAAGGGGTCTTACAGTCAGAAATATATTCTAAACCCACGGATCGCAACACATTGCTGATCGCCTCTAGCCAACACCCTCCTGCACTAAAGAGGGGTCTACCGGTATCACAAATGATGCGCGTGGCCCGCATCACTAGCGATCAGAGTAAAGTACCTCAACTTTTGGATGAAATGGTTTCAAAATTTGAGCGTCGAGGGTATGACAGACATCTATTGCAGACACAAAAACAGAAGGTATTGGGTATGTCCCGTAGTGACTTGCTTACATCAAATAAGAACAAAGAGAGTACCATCCTCCCTTGGAGCAGTGATTATTCGGTAGCTAGCCCCATTATACATAGGGCCTCTAAGGCCCTTTGGCCTATTGTAGCATCAGATCCTGAACTCCCTAGTTTTAGGGAAATTAGACCAGTTGCAGCGTTCAGGAGAGGGCGAAACCTAAGGGACCGACTGGTACGCACGGATATCACAGGCATGGGCATGGGTGATGCACCCAATGTCTATCGCAAGGCTCACGGTTGTTATAGATGCCCCAAATGTACTACATGTCGCTACATGGTGGTGTGCAAAGATTTCAAGCACCCACACATTAATGACAAAAAGTATGACATTAGATACGTCATTACATGTAGCACTTCGTTTGTGGTATATATTATAGTCTGTCCATGTGGTCTGTACTACATAGGCCAGACAGTACGTAAGCTTAGCGAGAGGATGGCAGCCCACAGGTCTGCTATCAAGCTCACACTTGAGGGTAAGGTAATAGACCAACCTGTGGCGCGCCATTTCAAACAAGCAGGCCACAAATTAAGCGATTTAAGCTATTTTGGCATAGATCATGTCCCACTTACTTTGCGGGGAGGCGACAGGGCTAAATGGTTGTTGGAAAAGGAATCAAGATGGATTCTGAGACTTAACACATTCACCCCTTTTGGTCTGAATGACAAGATAAATTGGAATGTTATGTAGCGTCAGTACATCACTTCATTGTTGAGAGGGTATATGCCCCGCAGGTAGAATTTACTGGGTTACATGGTTCCGAGTGAGCGATGTTTTGGGTAATAGTGCCGTGAGATAGTGTCTTTAGTTACCTATGCATTTTCAACTGATCCTTAATTAGTAGTGGTAAGTTGTACTTTAGTTAGGATATATATGTTTAATGTTAATGGTATTGTTTTGCTTTTTCTCTTTAATGTCTGTTTTATGTGTTTATTTTTGTTGTGGTCCCTGTCAGGCTTGTGCCACAGACCCCGGGTGAACCAGTTCCGGAGCTGCAGTATCAGTGACGTCCTGTTCTACAGACTGTGGGGCTGGTGACGCGCAAGCATAGTGTTACCTAGCAACATGAGGTCAAGAGCGGAAACGGAAGTGAGAGCAGCGGTGATGAACGGGAACCAGGGGGACGGCGGCGGTGCTGGACGGGACCTCCACAGGTATTTAAATGTGTGTATTGTCATTTGTATTTTGTTCTTGTATGGTACTGAGGAAGGAGCGGAAGCTCTGAAACGTGCGTCTACCTACAATACAAGCTTTTTTATTGCATATGAAATTGGTCTCCAGTGCCGTGATTTGAGAAGGAGTGTATGCAGTTTTTACACTGGCACGGGACGCATCATTGATTAAAACTCAGAGTGCCGGCTGCTATGGACTAGTATATATATATATATATATATATATATATTTATATATATATAGAGAGAGAGAGAGGGAGAGAGAGAGAGAGAGATAGAGAGGGAGAGAGAGAGATAGAGAGAGAGAGAGATCTGCATGCAATCACATCACAAGTAACTATCACCTGCAAGGCTGCTCCTCCAAGGGCTATTCACTGATAGTCCAAGCATATATATTGGTAATCCAAAAGTAGGAAGAAGAGGGCAATCGTTGGTCTTCAGTCCAAAAATATGCTTTTATTAGTAGAAATTCAGGCCAGTCAGTCAACTTTTGAGTCTTTGCGGATCTTTGAAAAGAGTTACATCATGAAAGCATAACAGCAAGTATAGCAATTGAAGTTGTACAGTAAATGTGAGCTATATTAGAGATGGAAACCACAAGGTTAATAGAGGTGAACCTTGTGGTTTACATAGGACACAATATAGTGGTACTCATGATAGACTTCAGTGGCACTTTCCACCATTCAAATCTATGGGAGTGGGTTGCTGCTTACAGCCAATCACAGGGCAGCTTTTACAGTGGCAACCTTTGACTGGCTGGAAGGTCTTTCAATAACAGAAGTCACCTGTGTCCATTCCCAAGGCTGGTTATGCTTGTGGGGGGGATGACCCCACACATTTATTTTTCTATTTTAATCCATTTTTAACATTTATACAGAGAAGGACTGCACAGGTTTCACTGATCTGTGCAGGCTTCATGTTCAGGAGTGTTTGGCTGCCAGCAAACATGGCAGCCAAACACAACTACATACACCATCGGAGAACACGATTAACTAAAACACGGGAACATAGTAAATTTCCATGTTTTAGTTATATAAAACACTCATATCAATCGATCTCACCTGTGTTTTATCTCATATACATATACTGAATTTAGTAAAGTATTAAAATCCTGTTTGGAGGGAGGGGCACTACTGGAGTATGCGAAATGGGTTGTAAGTAAATTGCATATAAGTACTTCACTCCAATTATTTTTTTCACTAGATTTTATATATAATCTTCAACCTGCAAGTTGTTATCTTTTCAGGATTTCATTATCCTCTTTGCTATGGAGGATACTGGGCTCAGTCTCTGGATGTACATCAAAACAGTGGATGACAAGTTCCACTCATTATCCACAGTGAATTTTCGCATTACAAAATCCTTACCTTATTCCAACCGGTAAGAACATTAGTTGAGAGTCGTACAGTATGTGGCTTTGGTGGGGGTCTGTGACTAGTGATGTACAGTAGACCTGCATGCTAGGAAATGGAAAAAGGACTTTAAGTCCCCATACAGTATCTTCACCACCATGCAATTGTAAAGGTGGGGGTGCCTTCATTATTATGGAAAGACTCATTTTTCATACTAAGTTTCCTCCCATGATCATCAGACATTACACTGTTTGAAAATGTATTGAGTCATGGAATTGGGGAAGATCTCCCTGAATTTAGCTTAAAATATTAAGTGGCACTCACTTTGAATTGATTGTGCACTTTGAATTGATTGTGCACTTTAGTACTTATTATCTGGGCAGTATGGATGGTGTAATGGTTAGCATTACTGCCTCACAGCACTGAGGTCATGGGTTCGATTCCCACTATGGCCCTAACTGTGTGGAGTTTGTATATTCTCCCTGTACTTGCGTGGGTTTCCTCCGGGTACTCCGGTTTCCTCCCACAATCCAAAAATATACTGGTAGGTTAATTGGCTCTCAACAAAATTAACCCTAGTGTGAATGTGTCTGTGTGTACATGTGATAGGGAATATAGATTGTAAGCTCCACTGGAGCAGGGACTGATGTGAATGGCCAAATATTCTCTGTAAAGCGCTGCGGAATATGTGTGCGCTATATAAATAACTGGTAATAAATAATAATAAATCTATTGATCATCAATCAATATTATACCGCACTACAGAAAACTTACATTTTCCATAAATGGTAAAGGGCACCAGATTTACTCTATCTTGGCTACTCAGGCAAAAAAACTTGCGGCGGTAGCGTTGTTTGATAGAGGAGTCCCTTCTTTAAATGATATTCTCACTTAGTTGTTATTGTTTGGTGCTCACCAAACGATGACTAAAACTGCACACAAACTATAATATTTTCCGAGGTCTCCCCATATTATTTCAAATAACAAAATGCAGTATTATTTCTAGTTCATAACTCTAAAAGACCATGTTAGGCTACCAGCTTGTTGTTAGACATTGTAAGTGTTTAATTCTAGATGGCAAAAAAATAGCAAATAACTAAAATATTGCATAATGGCTGTTGGTTCAACTTACTAGAACATGGCATTTTCTAAGTTTAAATCAGTGAGGTGAATAATAGATATTGACCAATTACTTAATCCAGTCCATTTTTGCAATTTGGATTTTACAGTAAAAACTTTCAATTATGTACAAATTTAGGAATCACATCAGTGATATAAAAACAAGACAAATAATAGCGCGGCTGGGAGTCTCAGAGATATGAATTAAATTACACACAACTTAGCGGCATATACTGCAAGAAAGTTTTATTATTCACACAATGGGCATATAATTACCCCCTAGTAAAATTATAAAATACAAATAACACAATAAACACAATAAAAAATGTTGTAGTCCTTAGGACTAATTGATTGCTGACTTTTCAGGTTCAACTATGGACAGTACACAATAGTCCTAGTTAACTTTAAAAGATGGAATATTCCACTAATAAAAAATAATCATAACAAAAGTCACAATAGTCCCTTATTGGAATGTCCAGCAGCCCTTGTAATTTTTCCAAACAGTGGTTTACTGTCCCAAACAGGGATTTTTAGCTTGTAGATGGTGATTAGTTCAATTGAAATTTCCACTTAGACTATTCTGTACTCCTAAATCACTTCCACATAAAGTGCTGCTGTTCAAGTAATAAGTTAGTATGTGGGACTGTTTCCTTTGGCCAACTAGATCTTAGGTTTTAGATATCTGTATAATCAATCTTGTGCACAGTATACCTGGGTCTCCACATTGCAGTCCTCCTCATCCACTCTGCTGGCTCCGCCAGTGTTTTACAGCATTGGAGGAAAATGAAGGTGCCAGTTTTTCTTTTATGAGGAAACAGTCTGTCATGCAATGCTCAACAGACTCCTCCGTATAGCCCCTTGTATAACGCGTTTCTCTGCCTTATCTCTCAGCGGCATCCTCAGATACAAATTAGGGCTCTCTGGTTCACTCGTTTATAGCGGTCAGCTCCCGCCGTTCCCGTGCTGCTACATAGCTCCATTTCTGCATTGTGCATTTCAAGCCTCGTTTTGATATCTCCCTTATATGGATTCCGGTGGCCATCTTTGTTTCTGCTCTGCAAGCCTCGGTTTCACTCTCCCTATCTACACCATTATATTCTGCTCAGATTCCGGTGGCCATTTTTAACCATGTTAATCAGCGCTTATTTTCAAAACTTTATCAACCAAAAACAGACAAACACTTTCTTGCTATACATGCCGCTTATATAATAATAGTCAAAAATATTTAAATCACTCTTATTTATTCATAATGCATATACTATAAATTATGTAAATTATATTTATCACTCCATCAGCTTTTATACTGTTACCATAATGCTATTATATGTAAATGCATGTATATACCCCTATAGCCAAAACTCTCATGAGCGTATTGTCTACAACCGCCTTACTTCCTTTCTTTCCTCACACTCACTACTTGACCCATTCCAGTGTGGCTTCCGTCCTCTCCACTCCACTGAAACTGCCCTTACAAAAGTATGCAATGACCTCCATTCTGCTAAATCTAAGGGACATTACTCTCTACTTATTCTGCTTGATCTCTCTGCTGCTTTTGACACTGTGGACCATCCTCTCCTACTGCAAATCCTTCACTCCATTGGTCTGCGCGACACTGCCCTCTCTTGGCTGTCTTCCTACCTCTCCGACCGTTCATTCTCTGTCTCTTCTCATGACTCCACCTCCCCCTCACTTCCACTAACTGTATGTGTACCCCAAAGTTCTGTCCTTGGTCCTCTCCTCTTCTCTCTCTATACATCCTCACTAGGTAAGCTCATTAGTTCTTTTGGTTTCCAATATCATCTCTATGCTGATGACACCCAAATCTATCTTTCCTCTCCAGACCTCTCCCCTGCTCTCCTCACTCGTATCTCCAACTGTCTCTCTGCTACCTCTTCCTGGATGTCCCAGCGCTTTCTTAAACTTAACATGTCTAAGACCGAGCTGATCATCTTTCCTCCCTCCCGCATAACCTCACCTCCTACAATCTCATTATCTATTGATGGCACTACTATCTCCTCTAGCCCCCAAGTGCTCTGTCTTGGAGTAATCCTTGACTCCTCCCTCTCCTTCAAACCACACATTCAGCACCTCTCACAAACCTGCCATTTTCATCTAAAAAATATTTCCAGGATCAGACCCTTTCTGACCCAGGATGCTACTAAGACTCTTATCCACTCACTGGTCATCTCCAGACTGGATTACTGTAATCTCCTCCTGACTGGCATTCCTGACAAACCTAAAACTACAAGAAATGAAGCGCTGTCCAGATCAGTACATTTTTAAAACATAAAACATTTATTTATACAATACATACAAACATTAATCACACGGCCGGTGTGTAACAGCAAATTAAAAAATTAAATAACATACATATAAAAAGGCTTGTGGCCACTCCTGAGTAGATTTGGCTTGATTACTGCACTAATAATTAGTAGCATAAGATGATATTTTGCCGACAGATCATGACTTCCATTTTTTGCTCCTTATAAATAATAATAAAGCTCAAAGATGGTAACAAGCGCAGGAAGCACTAAGGGTTAATGCCATGTAGCAATGGTGAGTTGACAGTTCATGGTAATTGTCAATTGGTGATAATATGAATTCAAAGCATATGCATGCAAACTTGGTTAGTAGCAGAAATTTTGTATTAGTGGTTTTCTATATAATCTCTTGGCAGAGATAAACTTATACTTATCAGTCCAGCGTGGCCACGCTATTAAGTATCCAGCTCGACGTGTCTTCAGACCTAGGGTCTAAAATGCAGGGTGACGTCTCACTCCTATTGACACACTCTGGTCCTCACGTATAGCCGCTGGGTAGACGCTGTGTCACAGCCGTGAATAGCACTCCTCTCTACGCGTTTCTCCGCCTGTGTGCAGATTGGCGGCTTCTTCCAGAGAATCAATAGATAGAGCTGACAAACACCTCTCTCCACTATAATCTACCTCAATGCTGCCCGGCTCATTTTCCTCACCAAATGCACTATGTCTACCTTTCCTTTCTTACTAGACCTTCACTGGCTCCCCTTCCCTTTCAGAATCCATTTCAAGCTTCTCACACTCACTTACAAAGCCCTCACCCACTCCTCTCCCATCTACATCTCTGATCTTATCTCCCTTTACACTCCCACTCGTCCTCTTCGCTCTGCTAATGCACGATGACTTTCCTGCCTACGGATTACCTCCTCCCACTCCTACCTCCAAGATTTTTCGCGTGCTGCACCACTTCTCTGGAATTCCCTACCTCTCCCCCTCAGACTCTCTACAAAACTTCAAACGGGCTCTCAAGACCCACTTCTTCACCAAACCCAGCCAAATATCATCCTAACCCTCTGTTCTACACTCCCTATGTACCCCATCTGTGTCACCCCTGTCTGTCTACCCCTACCCTTTAGTATGTAAGCTCTCACGAGCAGGGCCCTCTTCCCTCATGTGCTTATCCTTTCTTACTTTAATAATCTTCAACTGCATCAACTCCAGCAGTCTTCTGCCACCTGATATTTATTCCAGTGTCATCTGCTGATGTAACTAGGTTTATTTACCCTGTACTTGTCCTATACTGTCATCAACTGTAAGTTGCTGTTTTCCTGTTTGATTATTTATGTACTTTGTAATTGGGCACTGCTGAACCCTTGTGGCGCCATATAAATAAAGGATAATAATAATAATAATAATAATAATAATAATATACATACAGTATAACCACACCTAAACCCTTAATATTACTAAATGTTATTTGTTACATATAGCTTATAGTCTCGCTAATTACTATGAGACACATAACCGACCTTTTCATCATGGTATATTCATTTTTATTGGTAATAGTCCTTGATGTTTCAAATATTATATTCAAAATAAAAGTATCATGTAAAGTTTCTTCCAAAGGGAAAAAAAGGAGAGACGCCTACCCTCACTTGTACCCCCCACACCCCATTTAACCCTCCCCCCACATGTACATGGTGTGCGAATGACTTCGTACTGAACTCCAATTACTACTATTACCAAACACCACTATAAATCTTCTATAACCCTTAGAGATGATTTAATCCTATGGTGTCATTCAATCCAAGGGGGGGCCATGGTTCTCAAACAAAATATCCAATAGGCTTCTCGCTTACAAAGTTTCAAAAAACGATCACCCCCTCTCTGGGTTACTTTCACCTGTTCTATACCCTTAATTCTAATATTCATCACATTGCCCCCCTGGCATTCTGTTATGTGTCTATACAACGTGTTGTTTTTCATTTTCTTTTCAATATTTCTTTTATGTTCCATGTACCTACAATTAAGGGTTGTGATCGTTCTACCTATGTATTGCATACCACAGCCACAGTGCAATAAATATACTATGAATGTGGATCCGCAATTGATAAACTGTTGTATAGGATATTCTCCCTTTGTCGTAAATGACTCAAAGTTGATAATTTTCTTTTTCTCTGTACATCTACAGGTATTGTGAGTTGTTCTCCCACATTTATGATATCCTTGCGGTTTTTGTGGTAGCCACATTTAGTCTCCCTTGTTTTTTCTTTTCTTTTTATATAAACTTGTGGTTAATTTTAATTTTACATTTTCAGATTTTCTGAAGATTACGGTGTCTGATAATTTCCCTGTGTTATTTAATACCTCATCTAACTGGAGAAGGGGAAAATTCCATTTAATAATTTTCTTAATCTCTCTAAACCCCACATTATACTTTGTTATAAAGGATGTAGTTCTATCTATATTATTTCCTGGTTGTTCGTCTCTTGCTGTTTTAAATTATTGTTTTCTTTCTGTCCCCTTCAAGATTGAATCCCTCTGTAGATTAGAAACTTGCATTAATGCTTTCTCCAAAATATGGTCCGGGTAGCCCTGTTCTTTGAAAGCTTTATATAGATTATTAGACTGTTTAAAAAAAATGAGTCTTCTGAGGAACAATTTCTTTTTATTCTAAGAAATTGGCCCTTTTGCACATTGTCCCTCCATATTTTATAATGGCTACTCCCATAATTTAGGTAGCGATTTTGGTCCACCTTTTTATGTATGTCTCAGTATTAATGGTCTCATTGACCTTAGCGGTGAGTGCAATATCAAGAAATTTTATCTCTGAGTCACTAATTGTGCTAGTGAGTTTAATCCCGAAATCATTCTGATTTAAACTATTAACAAAAGATTGTGCTGAACATAAATCTCCTTCCCAAATAAAAAATAAATCATCAATAAACCGTCCATACAGGACTAGGCCCGCGCCGAGTCCACCCCCCCCAAATTTATTGTTCCTCAAATCGTCCCATAAAGAGGTATTTCTGCAAGTGACTGTCAACAAAAAAAGATAAATTATTGGTCAAGGAGCCCACCCCGAGATAATGGGTCTCCCAAGAGGTGCCTCCATTGATTTATGTGCTTTCAGTAAAAAGTAAAAAGTAGGAATTATTGGATGTACAGTGTAAAGAAAACTATTTACCTCCTTTGATATTGCACCCACCGCTACTGCTTCTTCTAACATGCATTTAAGTTTTTTCTGAAAAATATTAGCTGGATTACATGGCATTTTCCTATAAAATTCTTCATTTTCTAACTGTCTATGTGATTCCTTCAAGTAGTATGAGGTGTCCATAACCACTACCCCACCCCCCTTATCTACCTGCTTTATGATGATTGTCTCATCCCTAATTAAGTTCTTTAATGCATATCTTTCCCCTTTCTTAAGATTATCTCTCATGGGTAAATGATCTAGTTTCGTACACATTTCTCTAAATCCTTCCAAGGTGGCTTTATAAAAGCTTTCAATATAGGGACCCCTATATTGTAAGGGATAAAATTCAGATTTTGGTTTAAACTTCATTCTTTTTGAAAAATTTTCCTGATTATCAAATAACTTAATTGTAGTGGTCTCTTGTATAAACTCCTGTGCTAATTCTTCAAGCATTTCTACCATGAAGCTATCGTCTTTGTACAGGATGACAGGGGACCCTGTCTCTCCCTTGGATTTCAATGCCTTCATGGCAAAATACAATTTTCTACTTAACGTCCTCACATATCTATTCAGATCTTTAAATCATTCAAATAGATTGGGCTTTGAGGTTGGAGCAAAGTTTAAGCCACGTTCTAGGAGTCTTTCTTCCTCTTTCATGAGGATTTTGTTAGATAAATTAAAGACCCCTTTGCATTTTAGTTGCGTCTTAGACTTTTTTCTGGATTTTCCCCTGGTTCCTCTGGGTCTTCTAGTCCCTGATCTCTTTGTCTTATTGTGGACCAGTTCCTTCCTTCTTGATTTCTGTTTGGACGATTCTGAAACCTGTGGTTCTACCCTAAAAAAATCCTTTCTCTTAGATTAGCCCTCTGTGGCTGATATTCACCTTTATCAAATTGTGGGTTGATTCTGTCCCTACTCCATGTTGATTTGATCTGGGGGAATCTTCAATGCTAAGTGTATTAAACCTATTCCTTACAGTGACTGGTTCTCTTCCCTTTCTATTAATAGGGTGGATTCTGTCCTCTTTATACCCTCCCCCTTCCTTTCGCTCATGATGAAATGGCCTATATCTATATCCTTCCACCCCCCTGCCTCTATTACCCTTGAATCTACTGGGACCAATTAGTTTAGGAGGGTTTTCAAATACCTCTCTTTGTAGCAGCGGCAGGGTATCCATAAAGGTGAAATATTTGAAAGATAATGATGTATTATCATTATCAGCAGGTCAACGCAAAACCTTATATTTTGTAGTGATATAAAAAACATGGACATTGTACTTTTTAATGATTATCATGACCAGTAAAAGAGCAGATAAAACCCAATTGGCTCAAAGGTACACATACCAATTTATAATTTTCTCATCTCTTCCTGTCCACCCTGCAATGATCCAACCAACATGTGGATAAATGCATCAGTAAAGGTTCATGTATTTACATTTCACAATTGACTGTATGTATAGTGTGTAAAGATGAAAATAAGAATTTACTTACCGATAATTCTATTTCTCATAGTCCGTAGTGGATGCTGGGGACTCCGTAAGGACCAAGGGGGAATAGCGGCTCCGCTGGAGACTGGGCACAAAAGTAAAAGCTTTAGGACTACCTGGTGTGCACTGGCTCCTCCCCCCATGACCCTCCTCCAAGCCTCAGTTAGGATACTGTGCCCGGACGAGCGTACACAATAAGGAAGGATATTGAATCCCGGGTAAGACTCATACCAGCCACACCAATCACACCGTACAACCTGTGATCTGAACCCAGTTAACAGCATGATAACAGAGGAGCCTCTGAAAAGATGGCTCACAACAATAATAACCCGATTTTTGTAACAATAACTATGTACAAGTATTGCAGACAATCCGCACTTGGGATGGGCGCCCAGCATCCACTACGGACTATGAGAAATAGAATTATCGGTAAGTAAATTCTTATTTTCTCTAACGTCCTAAGTGGATGCTGGGGACTCCGTAAGGACCATGGGGATTATACCAAAGCTCCCAAACGGGCGGGAGAGTGCGGATGACTCTGCAGCACCGAATGAGAGTACTCCAGGTCCTCCTCAGCCAGGGTATCAAATTTGTAGAATTTAGCAAACGTGTTTGCCCCTGACCAAGTAGCTGCTCGGCAAAGTTGTAAAGCCGAGACCCCTCGGGCAGCCGCCCAAGATGAGCCCACCTTCCTTGTGGAATGGGCATTTACAGATTTTGGCTGTGGCAGGCCTGCCACAGAATGTGCAAGCTGAATTGTACTACAAATCCAGCGAGCAATAGTCTGCTTAGAAGCAGGAGCACCCAGCTTGTTGGGTGCATACAGGATAAATAGCGAGTCAGATTTTCTGACTCCAGCCGTCCTGGAAACATATATTTTCAGGGCCCTGACTACGTCCAGCAACTTGGAGTCCTCCAAGTCCCTAGTAGCCGCAGGCACCACAATAGGCTGGTTCAAGTGAAATGCTGAAACCACCTTAGGGAGAAATTGAGGACGAGTCCTCAATTCTGCCCTGTCCGTATGAAAAATTAGGTAAGGGCTTTTATAGGATAAAGCCGCCAATTCTGAGACACGCCTGGCTGAAGCCAGGGCTAACAGCATTACCACCTTCCATGTGAGATATTTTAAGTCCACAGTGGAAAGTGGTTCAAACCAATGTGATTTTAGGAATCCCAAAACTACATTTAGATCCCAAGGTGCCACTGGAGGCACAAAAGGAGGTTGTATATGCAGTACCCCCTTGACAAACGTCTGTACTTCAGGAACTGAAGCCAGTTCTTTTTGGAAGAAAATCGACAGGGCCGAAATCTGAACCTTAATGGACCCTAATTTTAGGCCCATAGACAGTCCTGTTTGTAGGAAATGCAGGAAACGACCCAGTTGAAATTCCTCTGTAGGGGCCTTCCTGGCCTCGCACCACGCAACATATTTACGCCAAATACGGTGATAATGTTGTACGGTTACATCCTTCCTGGCTTTGATCAGGGTAGGGATGACTTCATCCGGAATGCCTTTTTCCTTCAGGATCCAGCGTTCAACCGCCATGCCGTCAAACGCAGCCGCGGTAAGTATTGGAAGAGACAGGGTCCCTGCTGGAGCAGGTCCTTTCTTAGAGGTAGAGGCCACGGGTCCTCTGTGAGCATCTCTTGAAGTTCCGGGTACCAAGTCCTTCTTGGCCAATCCGGAGCCACGAGTATAGTCCTTACTCCTCTCCTTCTTATGATCCTCAGTACCTTGGGTATGAGAGGCAGAGGAGGGAACACATACACTGACTGGTACACCCATGGTGTTACCAGAGCGTCCACAGCTATTGCCTGAGGGTCCCTTGACCTGGCGCAATATCTGTCTAGGTTTTTGTTGAGGCGGGACGCCATCATGTCCACCTTTGGTTTTTCCCAATGGTTCACAATCATGTGGAAGACTTCTGGGTGAAGTCCCCACTCCCCCGGGTGGAGGTCGTGTCTGCTGAGGAAGTCTGCTTCCCAGTTGTCCACACCCGGAATGAACACTGCTGACAGTGTTATCACATGATTTTCTGCCCAGCGAAGAATCCTTGCAACTTCTGTCATTGCCCTCCTGCTTCTTGTGCCGCCCTGTCTGTTTACGTGGACGACTGCCGTGATGTTGTCCGACTGGATCAGCACCGGCTGACCTTGAAGCAGAGGTCTTGCTAGGCTCCGAGCATTGTAGATAGCTCTTAGCTCCAGGATATTTATGTGAAGTGATGTCTCCAGGCTTGACCACAAGCCCTGGAAATTTCTTCCCTGTGTGACTGCTCCCCAGCCTCTCAGGCTGGCATCCGTGGTCACCAGGACCCAGTCCTGAATGCTGAATCTGCGGCCCTCTAGAAGATGAGCACTCTGCAACCACCACAGGAGAGACACCCTTGTCTTTGGTGACAGGGTTATCCGCTGATGCATCTGAAGATGCGATCCGGACCATTTGTCCAGCAGGTCCCACTGGAAAGTTCTTGCGTGGAATCTGCCGAATGGAATCGCTTCGTAAGAAGCCACCATTTTTCCCAGGACCCTTGTGCATTGATGCACTGACACTTGGCCTGGTTTTAGGAGGTTCCTGACTAGCTCGGATAACTCCCTGGCTTTCTCCTCCGGGAGAAACACCTTTTTCTGGACTGTGTCCAGAATCATCCCTAGGAACAGCAAACGTGTCGTCGGAATCAGCTGCGATTTTGAAATATTTAGAATCCACCCGTGCTGTCGTAGCACTACTTGAGATAGTGCTACTCCGACCTCTAACTGTTCCCTGGACCTTGCCCTTATCAGGAGATCGTCCAAGTAAGGGATAATTAAGACGCCTTTTCTTCGAAGAAGAATCATCATTTCGGCCATTACCTTGGTAAAGACCCGGGGTGCCGTGGACAATCCAAACGGCAGCGTCTGAAACTGATAGTGACAGTTCTGTACCACAAACCTGAGGTACCCTTGGTGAGAAGGGCAAATTGGGACATGGAGGTAAGCATCCTTGATGTCCAGAGACACCATATAGTCCCCTTCTTCCAGGTTCGCTATCACTGCTCTGAGTGACTCCATCTTGAATTTGAACCTTTGTATGTAAGTGTTCAAGGATTTCAGATTTAAAATAGGTCTCATCGAGCCGTCTGGCTTCGGTACCACAAACAGCGTGGAATAATACCCCTTTCCCTGTTGTAGGAGGGGTACCTTGATTATCACCTGCTGGGAATACAGCTTGTGAATGGCTTCCAATACCGCCTCCCTGTCGGAGGGAGACGTTGGTAAAGCAGACTTCAGGAACCGGCGAGGGGGAGACGTCTCAAATTCCAATTTGTACCCCTGAGATACTACCTGCAGGATCCAGGGGTCCACTTGCGAGTGAGCCCACTGCGCGCTGAAATTCTTGAGACGACCCCCCACCGTACCTGAGTCCGCTTGTAAGGCCCCAGCGTCATGATGAGGACTTGGCAGAAGCGGGGGAGGGCTTCTGTTCCTGGGAAGAGGCTGCCTGCTGCAGTCTTTTTCCCCTTCCTCTGCCCCGGGGCAGATATGAGTGGCCTTTTGCCCGCTTGCCCTTATGGGGACGAAAGGACTGAGCCTGAAAAGACGGTGTCTTTTTCTGCTGAGAGGTGACCTGGGGTAAAAAGGTGGATTTCCCAGCCGTTGCCGTGGCCACCAGGTCCGATAGACCGACCCCAAATAACTCCTCCCCTTTATACGGCAATACTTC
Organism: Pseudophryne corroboree; assembly: GCF_028390025.1. NCBI lineage: Eukaryota > Metazoa > Chordata > Amphibia > Anura > Myobatrachidae > Pseudophryne > Pseudophryne corroboree. The sequence continues at coordinate 307,874,608 of NC_086445.1, forward strand.
CATATGCCGTTTGGAATCCGCATCACCTGACCACTGTCGCGTCCATAACCCTCTTCTGGCAGAAATGGACAGCGCACTTACTCTTGATGCCAGAGTGCAAATATCCCTCTGTGCATCTCGCATATATAGAAATGCATCCTTTAAATGCTCTATAGTCAATAATATACTGTCCCTGTCCAGGGTATCAATATTTTCAGTCAGGGAATCCGACCAAGCCACCCCAGCACTGCACATCCAGGCTGAGGCGATTGCTGGTCTCAGTATAATACCAGTATGTGTGTATATACTTTTTAGGATATTTTCCAGCTTTCTATCAGCTGGCTCCTTGAGGGCGGCCGTATCCGGAGACGGTAACGCCACTTGTTTTGATAAGCGTGTGAGCGCCTTATCTACCCTAGGGGGTGTTTCCCAACGCGCCCTAACCTCTGGCGGGAAAGGGTATAATGCCAATAATTTTTTAGAAATTAGCAGTTTTTTTATCGGGGGAAACCCACGCTTCATCACACACCTCATTTAATTCATCTGATTCAGGAAAAACTACGGGTAGTTTTTTCACACCCCACATAATACCCTTTTTTGTGGTACTTGTAGTATCAGAAATGTTCAAAACCTTCTTCATTGCCGTGATCATGTAACGTGTGGCCCTACTGGAAAATACGTTTGTTTCCTCACCGTCGACACTGGAGTCAGTGTCCGTGTCTGGGTCTGTGTCGACCATCTGAGGTAACGGGCGCTTTAGAGCCCCTGACGGTGTTTGAGACGCCTGGACAGGTATTAACTGTTTTTCCGGCTGTCTCATGTCGTCAACCGTTTTTTGTAAAGTGCTGACGCTATCACGTAATTCCTTCCATACGACCATCCAGTCAGGTGTCGACTCCCTAGGGGGTGACATCACTATTACAGGCAATTGCTCCGCCTCCATACCATTTTCCTCCTCATACATGTCGACACAACGTACCGACACACAGCACACACACACAGGGAATGCTCTGATAGAGGACAGGACCCCACTAGCCCTTTGGGGAGACAGAGGGAGAGTTTGCCAGCACACACCAGAGCGCTATATATATATACAGGGATAACCTTATATAAGTGTTTTTCCCTTATATAGCTGCTGTATTATTAATCTGCCAAATTTAGTGCCCCCCCTCTCTTGTTTTACCCTGTTTCTGTAGTGCAGGACTGCAGGGGAGAGTCAGGGAGCTTCCCTCCAACGGAGCTGTGAGGGAAAATGGTGCTTGTGTGCTGAGGAGATAGGCTCCGCCCCCTTCTCGGCGGCCTTTCTCCCGCTTTTTTAAGGAAAAACTGGCAGGGGTTAAATGCATCCATATAGCCCAGGAGCTATATGTGATGTATTTTTAGCCATCTAAGGTGTTTTTATTGCGTCTCAGGGCGCCCCCCCCCAGCGCCCTGCACCCTCAGTGACCGGAGTGTGAAGTGTGCTGAGAGCAATGGCGCACAGCTGCGGTGCTGTGCGCTACCTTATTGAAGACAGGACGTCTTCTGCCGCCGATTTCCCGGACCTCTTCAGTCTTCTGGCTCTGTAAGGGGGCCGGCGGCGCGGTTCTGGGACCCATCCATGGCTGGGCCTGTGATCGTCCCTCTGGAGCTAATGTCCAGTAGCCTAAGAAGCCCAATCCACTCTGCACGCAGGTGAGTTCGCTTCTTCTCCCCTTAGTCCCTCGGTGCAGTGAGCCTGTTGCCAGCAGGTCTCACTGAAAATAAAAAACCTAAAACTAAACTTTTCACTAAGCAGCTCAGGAGAGCCACCTAGTGTGCACCCTTCTCGTTCGGGCACAAAAATCTAACTGAGGCTTGGAGGAGGGTCATGGGGGGAGGAGCCAGTGCACACCAGGTAGTCCTAAAGCTTTTACTTTTGTGCCCAGTCTCCTGCGGAGCCGCTATTCCCCCTTGGTCCTTACGGAGTCCCCAGCATCCACTTAGGACGTTAGAGAAAACTAATTAGCTGACTCATAAAAATGGTATAGCTTGGTTCACACATGATGAAGGTACATTCCAGCATTGTAATACATTGCACCACCAAACAACCTGCACAAGTCATTGTAAGACAACATGATTTATATAACATGCTTCATATAACAACACCACATCTTCTGTGGAATCCAATGGGACGATGCAACTTTTTACAAATGGGTCGACCATCAGCTTACCCTCAAATGGGTCCTGCATGTGTCTGCATTGACATTGCGATTGGCAGCTTTGGCCTGTAACCCGTTCACGGAAGCATACACACCATGCATTTCTATGGAAGTGGATGCTTACACACACGCCTGCACACAGTCGCGGGCACACTAGTCGCAGTTGCCACAAATAGTTTGTAATAGTTCATCAGGGAGGACACATCTGTAGTTTAGAAAATGATGAATTAGGTGAATTTAAGGTACACACTTTACTCTCATCTGATATATTGTATGGTTTGTACTCAGCTTTAGTTAGTTGATAATTATTGTAGATAGAATTGTTATTTTTACGTGAATGTACCACACACAATTATTTTAAATACAGATAATTTCAAAAACAATTACAATAAACTAAGTTTGACTATAGAGCAATTAATCATGTTTTTTATCACATTAAACAAATGAAGAAACAAAAACAAATAAGGCATGTATTATACTGTATGTCTACTAAGGAAACCAAGTCTAACTTTTATCTCTCGGATGCCAATTGTTCCTCATATTAACCACCTGCCTGGCATGGTCGCATCAGATGCTACCATGCCTGCAAGTGCTCTATCTGACTCGGTCACACAGGATGCTGTTAGGTCCCTGGTGCTCAGAATAAGGGAGATGTTATGAAGTGAGTCCAGAGCACCAGGACGTAATGCTGGGAAAGGGAAACGGAATGGGAATAGCCCCTGGCACCCTACCTCCGTTGTTTTACCCGTGCTGTCAATTCACTCTTGCGAGACTATGGTTTCTTGGGCCCATGGCAGCCGCGTTTGAAGGGCGGATTAAGTCTGCCCAACTCCGATGCCCCCTCAGGTCTTAAGGAGAGACAAAGAGTGAACTGAGACAGGGTAATAACAAGGGGCCCTCTAACTAAAACAACCAAAGCCAGGGGCTACTAACTAGGCTAAAACTAAATGTATGTGCGGCCCGCCGCAAAAGGAAAAGAACAACAAAGGAAATGCTGACCACACGCCGACACAATACTTTTGTGTACCGGCAGTGACAGCATAAGCAGAACCCTCTGCAAAACACCAGTGACAGATACAACCAAGGAATACAGCGGCCTAGGCCGACGGACGCGGCAAAGCCGCTACTCACGGAACCTGTACAAATACTGGCAAACGGACAGGAACCCCCAATGCTGCCGACACAGACTCTCAGAACTGGAGGACAGGCAGAATCCCAAACGACAGGCCGGTGGACACCAAGAAGCCAGAAACTCGACCAGGCATAGGCAAAGCCACAGGACTTCTGGACAGGAACGCTTCACGGCAGGACACGAGATCAGACACAGGAATCGACACAGGGACTGACACAGGAATCGACATAAGAAGCAGCTAGACAGGAGCTCAGGAACTGGCAGGAACAAGCTCAGAACTCAAGCAGACTGGAAACCTAGAAATATCACCAGCGTCTGTGAATTGCACTCAGCCAGCATATAACAGAAAGGCCTAATTAATAATGTCATGCAGCTGCCCTGTTGCATGACTCCAAACTGACAAGATGCAATTAGCAGCCAGGTGAGGCTGAACACATGGGAACAAGCTGCAATTACACAGACTCACCACCGGCAGCAAACAAGAGTATTCTTAAACAGAGCAACGGGAAATCCTGGCCTGCAAGACAACTTATAAACATAAAATAGGAATGAACCACTACCTGTAGTTCATAACAGTATCCTCTCCTTAAGGGTGAGATCCGAGCACCCCATGACACCCACGGGGAACATAAACAGAAGTATAACATAAAATACATAACCAAAATGCAAAATGGAAATGAGCCACAGCCGTGGCTCATAACATTACCCTCCCCTTGAGGAGGGGTCAAAGGACCCCAAAATTCAGACTATCCAACACAAGGGATACAAAAAAAAACTGACACACTGGTCTAACAGACAAGAAAAAAGAAACAAGCTGTAACAACAGCTTGTAACAGTGCCCTCCCCTTGACGGTGGCCACTGGACACAAGACAAGGAAAGAAAAAAAAATCTTTTTTTTTTTTTTTTTTTAATCAAGGCAAGAGTCAAACATTATTTCTTTTTCTTCTTCTTTTTACAAAGCTCTTTAGGTCTGACCAAGGTAATTCCCCAAACATTGTCTGAACTGATGGTACCACCCAGCGAGGCTGCGTTCAAATCAGAGATAGGTCTCTTACCCTTGGGAGCTGAACTTTCAGGCAAAGTACTACTATTAGAAGAAGACAGAAAAGCACATCCTGCAGTCAAAACAACAGGCTGAGACTCTTGTACCGAGTCTACAGTGTACGGTGAACTCTTAGCAGATAAGATGAGTGACCTAGAGGAACCTGAACCAATTTCTTTGAACCATATCATTTAATAACTGTATCACTGAATGCTGGGGGATCCTGAAGAATGGGATCTTCAGCTTTAATTAGGCTGGTCGCCCACTCAAAAGGCTCTCCTCTAAAAGAATAAATCAGATAGAGCACAAGGTTCTCTGAAGTGATGCCCAGAAATGGTCTAGACAACATAATGATGTAATAGTGTTTGTAAAGCACCAGAAATTGGACTAAGTCCCCATCAAAGATTATAGATGTTGAGATATCAACAGAGTCAGGATCTGCTTCATTCCCATCTGACTGACTAGAGTGCTTTGCTAGGACCTGGTCACTATTGACCTTACTCGAGGCTGAGACTTTCTGAACCCCACCCGAGGCAGTGACTTTCTGAACCCCACCCGGGGCAGTGACTTTCTGAACCCCACCTGGGGCAGTGACTTTCTGAACCCCACCGGGGCAGTGACTTTCTGAACCCCACCCGGGGCAGTGGCCTCTGGGAACCCCGCTGGGGCAGTGGCCTCCGGGAACCCTGCTGGGGCAGTGGCCTCCGGGAACCCCGCTGGGGTCAGCACCTCGGATTCTTTTACTGGGACCGAGCCGTCGGCCTCCCCCACTGGGACCGAGCCATCGGCCTCCCCCACTGGGACCGAGCCATCGGCCTCCCCCACTGGGACCGAGCCATCGGCCTCCCCCACTGGGACCGAACCATCGGCTTCCCCCACTGGGACCGAGCCATCGGCTTCCCTCACTGGGACTGAGCCATTGGCCTCCCTCTCTGAGTCGATAATTATCGAAACTTCTCCCGGGACTATGACTTCCAGGACTTTTGCTGAAGCTATAACCTTCAGAACCTCCACAAATGCTATGCCTCTCAAGTTCTTTCCTGGGGAAGCGACCTCTAGACCCTTCTTAGAGGCTGCGTCTCTCGAGACCCTACTTGGGGATATAACTTCAAAGATCCTTTCTGGGGTTTTGCTTCTAAAGTTCCCTTCTAGAACTATGGTTTTAGATACCCTTTCTGGGGTTGCGCTTTTCAAGTCCCTACCTGGGGTAACAGCTTCTGAGACCCCTTCTGGTATGGAAACCTGAGCTATAATATTTGATGTCCCTCTATAAGCTAGAGCATCGGGTACCACTCCAGCACTCTGGGCATCGGGTACCGCCCCAGCACTGGGCATCGGGTACCGCTCCAGCACTGTGGGCATCGGGTACCGCTCCAGCACTCTGGGCATCGGATGCCGATCCAGCACTCTGGGCATCGGGTACCGATCCAGCACTCTGGGCATCGGGCACCACTCCAGGACCCTGGGCAACGGGCACCACTCCAGGACCCTGGGCAACGGGCACCACTCCAGGACCCTGGGCAACGGGCACCACTCCAGGACCCTGGGCAACGGGCACCACTCCAGGACCCTGGGCAAAGGGCACCACTCCAGGACCCTGGGCAAAGGGTACCACTCCAGGACCCTGGGCAACGGGCACCACTCCAGGACCCTGGGCATCGGGCACCACTCCAGGGGTGTGCAACTCTGCTTCAACAGGAACCACAAGAGAGGAGAGAAACAGTCTCCTTTGGTTCCTGAATCTATAATGGGGCTCCCTTGCCCAAGGACCCCAATTATAGTACAGAGAGCTTTTTAGTGTGGGTTGTGTGACAATTACCTCTGCCACAGTAGAGACAGGAGTAGGGCTTGTATCCTGACTCAACTTGGCCAGAGGGCAAGACTTGTCACCACACTTTGGCTTGCACAACTCACAGGTCTGCACATAGTGGCCTAAACCCCCACAATATAGGCATAAGTATAAGTTTCTGCGATGCAGACGCTCCTCTTCTGAGAGCCTGGGCCGCAGAAAACTTTTAAACCTTTTCTCTTCAATTAAACCAGAGGATTCTCTTGTCACCATACTGTGAACAAAAGTCTCTTTAGAGATAGATGTACTATCAACGACTTCTGGCAAGATGAGCAAGATTTTAGTCAGAAGGTTTTGCAGTGGCTTTAAGGATTGCTGCAAAACTTCTAGTCGCTCAGGTTTCAAAGCACTGAAAGCAGAGTACAGGGCTGAGAGAGATGCCTGCAGGGCTTGCATAGTAGACATAGGAGGATTTAAAACTAGCAAGACAAGACAAGGCAAGACTAGACAAGGCAAGACTAGACAAGGCAAGACTAGAATTTTTAAACTAGACAAAACAAGACTGGATTTTTTTAATTTTTTTTTAAAATACCGGATTGGATTCTGCACTCTGAGTTCAAGACAGGACTGGATTTCTAAACACCGGACTGGATTCTGCACACTGAGTTCTAGACAGGACTGGATTTCTAAACACCGGACTGGATTCTGCACACTGAATTCTAGACAGGACTGGATTCTAAACAGCGGACTGGATTCTAGACTAGACACTGGACCGGGCCAAAAAAGAAAAAAAGTTTTATTTCTTTTTTGTGGTATGGCTGGTGATAATGTTAGGTTCCTGGTGCTCAGAACAAGGGAGATGTTATGAAGTGAGTCCAGAGCACCAGGACGTAATGCTGGGAAAGGGAAACGGAATGGAAATAGCCCCTGGCACCCTACCTCCTTTGTTTTACCCATGCTGTCAATTCACTCTTGCGAGACTATGGTTTCTTGGGCCCATGGCAGCCGCATTTGAAGGGCGGATTAAGTCTGCCCAACTCCGATGCCCCCTCAGGTCTTAAGGAGAGACAAAGAGTGAACTGAGACAGGGTAATAACAAGGGGCCCTCTAACTGAAACAACCAAAGCCAGGGGCTACTAACTAGGCTAAAACTAAATGTATGTGCGGCCCGCCGCCAAAGGAAAAGAACAATAAAGGAAATGCTGACCACACACCGACACAATACTTTTGTGTACCGGCGGTGACAGCATAAGCAAAACCCTCTGCAAAACACCAGTGACAGATACAACCAAGGAATACAGCGGCCTAGGCCGACGGACGCGGCAAAGCCGCTACTCACGGAACCGGTACAAATACTGGCAAACGGACAGGAACCCCCAATGCTGCCGACACAGACTCTCAGAACTGGAGGACAGGCAGAATCCCAAACGACAGGCCGGTGGACACCAAGAAGCCAGAAACTCGGCCAGGCATAGGCAAAGCCACAGGACTTCTGGACAGGAACGCTTCACGGCAGGACACGGGATCAGACACAGGAATCGACACAGGGACTGACACAGGAATCGACACAGGAAGCAGCTAGACAGGAGCTCAGGAACTGGCAGGAACAAGCTCAGAACTCAAGCAGACTGGAAACCTAGAAATTTCACCAGCGTCTGTGAATTGCACTCAGCCAGCATATAACAGTGAGGCCTAATTAATAATGTCATGCAGCTGTCCTGTTGCATGACTCCAAACTGACAAGATGCAATTAGCAGCCAGGTGAGGCTGAACACATGGGAACAAGCTGCAATTACACAGACTCACCACCGGCAGCAAACAAGAGTATTCTTAAACAGAGCAACGGGAAATCCTGGCCTGCAAGACAACTTATAAACATAAAATAGGAATGAACCACTACCTGTGGTTCATAACAGTATCCTCTCCTTAAGGGTGAGATCCGAGCACCCCATGACACCCACGGGGAACATAAACAGAAGTATAACATAAAATACATAACCAAAATGCAAAATGGAAATGAGCCACAGCCGTGGCTCATAACAGATGCGACCAGTCAGATAGAGAGTGTTAGCAGCGGCAAGGAAGAGTAACTTCCCTCCGCTGCTGCTGTCAGATGGGCTGGAAGGTCCCTCTGCCTCCCTGCACTGTCCCCTACTGATTGCCGTACTGCCGATCTGCAGATAGGTCAACACGGCAGGTTTCCCCCCCTCCAGCGGCTGCAGACAATGGCAGCCGCTGGGGAGTGTAAATTTACCCTCCCAAGCCACCCCCAGACCCCCTGTGTATACCTGGAGGCTTTCCCGGCTTTCAAAATGAAAGCCACGATGGTCGCGATGTTCCCGATGTTACTGATCGATGTTTCGCTGTTTGAAAAAATATATTAAAAAAAATATATATATTTTTTTCTTTTTTTTTTTTAACTAAAATCATTTGGGTTAGGGTTACATTTATGTTCTTCCCCTAATTCACTCATAAAAAACCCAGCAATTTTGGAGCGGTTTTTGGCAAAATAAATCGTCAGTTAAGTGGTTAAACAAGCATGTATTGGTGTAGAAAAAAACTCCTAACAATATAACTAGGATAACAAAAGAATAAAGTAATAGTATAAGTCTTTCAATAACCACTTTCTTACTCCTGGGCTACCCTTTGATGACTCACCTGCATGCAGTATGTGCTCTTAACTCACTGAGAAACCTTCCCAATCTAATTCCCTAAATGCAGCAATTTTACACTCTCCTCACTCATTAAAAGACTTAAGCTCTCCACCTCCTGTTAGACTTTAAAAAATGCTTGTGCTTATATCTTTGACTGAACATGTGCCCTCATTCCGAGTTGATCGCTCGCTGCATTCGTTCGCTGTGCAGTGATGAGGCAAAAAAATGGCACTTCTGCGCATGCGTATGTGGCACAATGCACATGCGCAAAATAATATTACAACGAACGATGTAGTTTCACATAGGGCCTAGCAAAGCTTTTCAATCGCACTGCTGGCCGCAGAGTGATTGACATGAAGTGGGCATTTCTGGGTGTCAACTGACCGTTTTTAGGGAGTGTTCGAAAAAACGCAGGCTTGCCAGGAAAAACGCAGGCGTGGCTGGACGAACGCCAGGCGTGTTTGTGATGTCAAAACAGGAACTGAACAGTCTGACGTTATCGCAAGCGCTGAGTAGGTATTGAGCTACTCTAAAACTGCACAAGAAAATTATGCCGCCGCTCTGCGATCCTTTTGTTCGCACTTATGCTAAGCTAAAATACACTCCAAGTGGGAGGCGGCATAGCATTTGCACGGCTGCTAAAAACTGCCAGCGAGCGAACAACTCAGAATGACCACCATAGTATCCTACTTTCTTAATTCTGGAGATTCCTGTGATCTCAACAAAAACAGACCTATCTCCTTCTGGAAAATAAACTTCTGAAGACATTTGTAAATGCCCATTTGAAATCCTTCAAAAATAACACAAGCCTGCTTGCTCCAAAGAATGTGGCTTAAGAATTGAATATATAGTATTACAATTACATCCTTGACAAATGTGACAAATAACTTAAGTAGAGATGAGCGGGTTCGGATGTAACGCCAGAATTAACGCCAGTTAGGTTTTATCCGGATTTTTCTTATTAGCTATCCAAAACACGTGACATCCGTGAGCCAATAAGATGCCGTTTTGAGAACCGAGTAAAACTGAGTAAAACCAAACCCGCTCATCTCTAAACTTAAGGCCCATATAGACGGGAGAGATGTGTGCTGAGTGAACCGCTCAGCACACATCTCTCCTGCCGCTCAGCACAGCGCAGTGTGTGCTGAGCGATGTGGGGGAGGACGGGGGGCTGCTTATTTCACCCAGCGGGTGAAATGAGCGACGTGCTAGATTGGCTTGCATGCAGGCCAATCTAGCACCGGCGATAGCGATGTGCGGGGCTGTGCATCGCTATCGCTGAGGGGGGTACACACGAGTGTTCTGTGCTTAAAATCTAAGCAATCTAGTCAGATTGCTTAGATTATAAACATGGATCTCTCTGTGAGTACCCCCCTTTAGAGTGCGAGCAAGAGAACAAGAAGCATGTCTATAGGGTATAACAATATCTCTATAAGTCCTTTCATATTGTTGACCATAGTCTCCTACTTTCATGATAAAAAGCTATAAGTGTAGATTTGACCTTGTTGCTTTGTCTTCACATCTGTTTTACCAAAAGAAACAACAGGTGAAAGCTGAAGGTAAACTTAATCCCTCAAAGCTTATAGAATTTGGTATCCCGTAGGGATCTATCCTATAGATACACTGATTTGCCATTTATAAAAATAAAATAAGCTTAGGAATGAAGTGAAAATGTATCTATTTACAGACGATGCAATGATCTTTTTATGCTGCACAAACCCATAGTCTGTGTGTAGTGACTTGCATGCTGATGTAATGCCAAAAAGGAAAAAGCAATGCTATTTTATTAACCATGTACCCTCTACCCACTGCAAATACTATTCTAAAAGAAACCCTGGAATTTGTATCTAAATTCAAATGCCTGGGGTATATTAAACTATTTTATATAGCATATAGCAACTGTTTTTATTCACAATAAGAACACAGAGGAACAGGAAAGGCTTTATCCAGTTCTTCCTTCCTGATGATGATGATAATATTATTAATAATAATAATAATAATAATAGTAATACTTTTATATAGCACTTTTCTCAAAAAAGGACTCAAAGTGGCTTACATTTGCCTTTACAGCACAAAATACAAAACATGCTTAACAATGGATATTAGTGAAATGCTTGAGTAAGCAGGTAAGTCTTGAGTTTATTTTCTAAGTATTATAGAGTGGAGGCTTCTCAAATTGTCTGGGGAAGAGTTCCATAGAGTTAAAGTCACAAAGCTGAAAGCTCAACCCCCAGATGAATGTAGGGGGATTCTAGGTGCCATTTATAGCAGGCCTGGCCAACCTGTGGCTCTCCAGCTGTTGTAAAACTACAAGTCCCATCATGCCTTGCCACAGTTTTGCTATTAGGGAATGCTAAAACTGTGGCAGGGCATGCTGGGATGTGTAGTTTCACAACATCTGGAGAGCCACAGGTTGGCCAGGCCTGATTTATAGTCTTTCATCTAATAATCAAGCGAGACAGTATGGGATCAGAAGCGGCTTCGGTTACCTTGCCCCCTGGCCATTTGGGCTTTGAAAGTCAGTATGCCAATCTTGAAAATGATTTGCCATCTTACAAACAGCCAGTGAATGCAGTAGAAAATGGGTGTTATGTGGCTGGAACAGGGCTGGTTGGTTAATTTCCTGGTAGATTAATTTTGTACCATCTGCAAGCTGTGAGGAACCACGGTTCACGCACTGCTTGCACACGCCACTTACCGGCACGCTGGTGTATTCTGTGCCGCAAATCAGCCGCTGGTGCTTTCCGTGGTTACTGGCATGATGTCCACTGACTCTGGCAGAGTCACATGATCCAGAGTCACATCATCTTGAGTCACATGATCCAGGTATCCAGGTAATAACTTCCTGGTTCTGTACATGCTGCTGCTGCTGCTGCCAGCAGCAACCTTCTTGGGGGATATAAGCAGGCTTCCCAGAGTCCTCATGGCCTTGAACAACTTGTCAGTTCTCCTGCAAGTTCTCCAGCATTAGGTCTCAAGGCTCCAGGCTTGCTCCAGAGATCCGGTTACCTGAGTCCTGCTGTACCTGCCTTCCCTGGTCACTTACCCTGACAGGCTGCGGATATTTTTGGCTCCTTGGCTATACCATAATTTCCTAGACCAACCCTGCTCTCGATTCACAGGCAGCATCATTAGTTTCCTGCCCAGCTCTGCTATCGGCCATTTGGCTGCACCATCGATACACAGATTGTCCTCATGCTATCAGCTACCCAAGTACTCCTGAGTTCACCATCTCTGATATACTTACCTACCACGCCACCATCGGACTCACTATCGATGGTTAAGCCCTTCAGTATAATCCAGTACTAAGCACCCCTGTATACCAGAATGTCTCACAGCCTCCACAGAGAATTCTGAGCAGAGGGCCCCGACCTGCTCGTCAGGCGCAGCAAAGACCATATCCCATGGTGGGGGTCACTGGTAAAAACCCCTGGTGAGTTAGACTCCGCACCTCTGCTTCAGGTCTCGCCAATTCTCTGTGCTCACTGTGTAATCTTCCAGAGTGCTCCAGCATATGACTTGTCCATATCTCAAGCCATCTAACTTCTGCTTCCCTGCACCCACCACTGGCTCACCCAGGTCATTACCAGGAACACAATCAGACCAGCCCATAACACAAGCAGTGCAATTCTTTTGCTGGGAGACCAAGGTAGAGTGCTTTGCTGTAAACTAGGAGTGATTATATAAATGCATGTATGACTTTAGGTAGATCTGAAAAAAAGTAAGTGCTTGAGTCTGGCTATGTTCCTCAGATAAAAGAATGAGGATTTGATTGTGGCTGATATCTGATGTTTAAGAGTTATGCCAATATCCAGGACAACACCAAGATTATGCACATTGTCAGTGTTTTGTATTTCTGAACCCCCAAATTGTGTAAACTGCAGCCTTCTGCTTTGACCTATAATAATGACATCTATTTTATCAGGGTTCAGTAACAGCCAGCTGGCACTCATCCACTCCTGAAACTCATGTAGACAGTCATTTAGGGTTCTCAATACCTGAACCAAAGGACAGGCCATTATATTTTGTTATTTCATCCAGTGGTAACATATATACTGCAAAAAGCATAGGAGATAGTATAGAACCCTGTGGGATATGACATGGATGTGTCATTGGTGATGATAAGTATACTCCAGGAGAAACTCTCAGTGACCTGTCAGTGAGAAATTATTTGAACCAGCTAAGGACTGTGCCATCCAGTCCAAATAAGATTTTCAGGTGCTTAATTAGAATCCCATAGTCCACGGTATTAAATGCAGCAGAGAGATCCAGAAGGACCTCTGTCTCTTGCCATCAGAAAATCATTAAGCACAAATACCAGGGTTGTTTCAGTGCTATCCCTTCTCTTGAATCCTAACTGGAATGGACCATAATTAGCATGGGTTGTCAGGCAGATTTCTAGTTGAGTTGCAACCACTTTCTCAATAACCTTTCCTAGAAACGATAGGTGTGATACTGGTCTGTATTTGGTCATGTAGTCGGGGTCTAAATCAGTTTATGTAGTGGTCTTACAATTGCTTCCTTTAGTAACTCAGGAAATATGTATGTCTGCAAAGAGCATTCAACTATATTTGCAAATACAGGATAAATTATGTCCATACACCATATAAGAATCTTGGTTTAGGTCCAGATCACAAGTTGTGGGATGCAATATTCAGATAATTTCAGAAATGTCTTTTACATTAAAAGCTAGTCTATGAAGCCAAGTGGCTTACATTGGCAGTCTTTGTAGATTTGCACTGTAGGGATTTCAGTCCAGTACATTTTGGGCCTAGATGTACTAAGTCTTGAAAAGTGATAAAGTTGGGAGTGATAAAATAGCAACCAATCAGCTCCTAACTGCCATTTTGCTATTTGTGCAAACTTATTTCATCTTGACTGGGAGAGGGTTTCATCGGGCTGCAGGCACACTGGTTTGCAGGGCATCTTCACTATACGGAAAAGTTGAGCTTGCCTATTGTTTGATACCATTGTTTGATGACATGAACTCAACACTATTTTCTTATGGGTGATTGTTGATTGATATTCTCCAATATGTTGATCTGTTTAAACATACCCTTTACAAGGTTCATATTCCTCTATCATCGTTCAAGCAGAGGCATGCACACGGGTGGTGCCTGGTGCGCACTGGCATATGCTAATGTCCAGCACCCTCCACACATCACGCCTGCTACTACAGCATGAACATAGGCATGTGCATGGGGGGTACCTGGTGTACACAGACACCCCCTAATGTCCGGCACCCCCCACACTTCATGCCTGCTACTACAGCATGAACACACAGAGTGATGCCCGCGAGATGCTGCCAAGCCTGGCCTACTGCGCTGTCACTGTTCTTCCTCCACACCCTATTCCGCTGCACCCGCCGCCCAGTCAATGTCAGACTCACAGTCTTGTGGGTTGCCACACAGCGCATCCAACGTCATGCTCTGACTGCCTCGCGATGTGACATTGGGTTGTCACACCACGCACCCTCTCTCCCTTCATCATGCGCTGAACTCCCACTCACGCTCAGTTTCAATCCATGTGTGCCCTGCCACTGCCGACACATCAGGAGGACTTGGAGCTGCCGCTGAAGCATCTGGACAGACAGTTCAGCATAGAGAGTGACTCAGGACCCTTTCACTCACTTAGACTGACGGTAAGTCACTGCTCACTGCATGCTGCAAAGGAAAGAGTGGGGGCCAGGCTAGCTAGGGGTATAGAAATTATGCATATTTTCACAGTGCAGTATGTGCATGATCTAGTAAATTTGCTACCCAATCCAAAAAATTAGATCTGTGGACTGTGGGAGCAGTCTGCACTCATGAGAAAAAACAACAACAACAAGGGTTACATTATGGCACTTCTTTTCTTTTATATATATATATATATATATATATATATGTATATATATATATATATATATATATATATATATATATATAGGTTAAATTAAGGCATACCATTAAGAGTTTGGCAGCTGGTATGCTGTGCCGTCCGACTGCCTTGCAGCCTTTACTTCACTGCCGTGCGCTGTAATCAGCGGTGCAGAAGTTTCTGCTGAGGAATGCTGGGAGCGTGATGTCACATGCATCAGTCAATCCCTGTCCTGCCCTGCAGCTGTGCCGAGAAGAGGAGCCTACAGAGCCTGTCTGTCACTTTGTGTGTGTGCTGCGGTGCAGAGGTGAGCATCTGGCTGAGAGACTGTGGACAGGCTGAGAGACACAGATGGGATGGTGTGGGAAGGCTGAAAGACACAGAGGGGAAGGTGTGGTCAGGCTGAAAGACTTAGAGAGGAGGTTGCGGGCAGGCTGAAAGACACAGGGGAGGGTGTGGACAGGCTGAAAGACACATGGGAGGCTGTGGGCAGGCATAGAGTCACAGAGGAGAGTGTGGGCAGGCTAAAAGACACAGGGGAGGGTGTGAGCAGGTTGAGAGACAGGCTGAAATACACAGTGAAGGAGGGTGGAGGACAGACTGAAAGTGAAGCGGGATCAAGCTAATAGACACATATTTAAAGGAGGCAGGCTGCGAGATACTGAGCTGTGTATTCCTACACAAACAGGCATCTTCTGGACTATGTGATTTCATACATGAATAGTGAATACCAACTGATGATGCTGTCAACTAGGCAAAATAAATTTTTTCAGATGTTCCCTATTGTGAAAAAAACACCATATAGGTAAGGTGCATATGGAATAAAAATTTATGTTTTCAAAGGGACAAAAAATGGGGGGGGGGTTAACTTGGCCATGCCCACTGTGGCATGTGGCCTTTGGTGCATGTGAACACAGTACCATTAAGTCTTTTTTTCTGCTTGCACCACTGTGTATCTATGTATCTATCTATCTATCTATCTATCTATCTATCTATCTATCTATCTATCTATCTACCTATCTTTCAAAAAAGAGACCTTCACTCAGGAGACTTATTCAGCATGAAAGGTAGTGTCCCATAGACAATGTTTCGGGGGTATTAGCCCCATTGTCAGGACCCTATAATGAAAAATACAGACAACAATAAAGTGCTATTACCCACATATTTGTACCCCCATGGCATGCAGGTCCAGCCCGGCATCCACACTTAGGGTTCCATCCTCCAGATGTCACATCACTCCTTCTCATACAGCTTCTGCTCTAGCAGTTGCCCGGCAAACGCCACTATGTGTTCCACCTGGCTTTGCTGGTGCGTTCCACAAGGCAGAAGAGTATCGGACAAGTGTAGGAGGTGGTCCCTTCAAGGTGAGCCCAGCAGTGTACCTTACAAATGTCAATAATGATGAAACAATATTTTATTCAGTATACATTAAAAATAAATGTAAAAATATTAAAATCAGTGTACACAAACTGCCCAAAGTATATCAATACAATACATAGTAGCAGCATAACAAATGTATTAGCCTCAAAATTGCACAGAATATTTTAATTAATGGAATTCCAGTTGATTTTTTTCATTTAACCCATTGGTGGTATGCATTCTAGTCATATAATCCATTTGGATTTTTAACCAGCAGATAATTTGTCCTATCTCCTCCTCTCAATGAAAGTGGCCTGTGGTCTATGATAAAGTATTTGAGGGATTCTAAACTATGCACAGCAGGTCTGAAATGTTTTGCACCAGTTTGTCAATTCATCAACCTTGTAATGTTAGATGAATGGCAGATCGACGGGCAGTCATACTTTCAGTAAATTTACGAGTAGTCTGCCCCACGTAGTATAGCCCATATGGACAGACAATTATGTCAAACAACTAGTTGGTATGTAGATGTTTAAATGATTTACACTGTATTAGATGTACACATGTGGCACAGCCACAATATTTATAGCTTCCAGGGTTTTTTTGTAGATATTGGGGGTAGAGAGATGTCTTTTACCAGTTATATCTGCCCTTACCAGATGATCACGTAAATTGCAGCCTCTCTTGAAGGCAAGCAACTGGTCTACTATTACTTAAACCCCCAGATCAGTGATCACTATTGGCCAAAGTGCCTGTGTTGCTCTTTTAATTACAGGACTTGCAGTAGTATAATCAGTGGTCCAAGGGATAAGGTTTATTGTATCCCATTTAGCAGGAAAAGAAGATCATCTCTAGGAATTTATAACACTTTATGTTTCTGCTCACTAAGTATCTTACCATCATAGCCACATGCTAAGAATCTCAAGGATATCAATCTTTTTAGGAATATTATCAATATCACTAGTGATGCGCACAATTCACATCATTTGTGATAATGGTAAACCATTTTTGAGGGATTCGGGATGGTGGCTAGATGACATCAAAAAGGTATTTCTATCAGTATCTTTAGTAAATACCTCAGTTGAAATAGTGTTATATCTTATAATAACTTTCACATATAGAAAATGTATATCCTCCATACTATATGTGTACCTGAATTTTATGGGAGACATGCTGTTATTAATGTCCACCATTAAATATTCAAGAACTTCCACCCCCGTCCACAATAAAAACACATCATCAATATTTCTTGTATACCACATGATGTGCTTTCTAATCTCCTGATTTTGAAAAAATAATTGTTATTCTTCCTCAAACATAAATACATTTGCATAGGAGGGTGCTAAGGCCGACCCCATGGCACACTCCTTAAACTGGAGATAAAAATTTCCATCAAAGAGGAATTCATTTTTAGTTAATGTCATTTCCAAAAGCAACAGAAACAGAGTATGATCAAAATCATCAGGACTTAAATCCTTTTCCAGGAATTTGCGCATGGCATATAGTCCACCAGTGTGTAAGATAGATGTGTACAAACTGCACAAATCAAAACACACTAGTTGAGTCCCAGAAGGGATGTTATTGAATTCCAAAATATTATTCAAAAATTAGGTTGTGTCTTTAAGAAATGATCAAATAGTAACGGCTGTAATATGAAGTCCACTAATTTTGCTGTAGGCTGCAGGAGAGAATCTCATGCCGATATCATGGGCCATCTAGGTGGCTTATCCTTATTTTTATGTATCTTTAGTAAAGTATAAGGCACCAGAACTTTTGGAAATTGAAAAGTAAGGGCTTTATGGCGCTGTGATGGAATCTTATGAGAGAACTTTGCTTCATCCAATGTACGCAAAAGTTCCCTTTGGTAGTCCACAGTCAGGTCCTTTTGCAGTTTCTTATGGACCTCAGTGTCTGAAAGTTGGGACATAATTTCCTCACGATAATCCTTTAGTCTTGGAGGACAATGGCCCCACCTTTAATGGCTGGATTACTATATCCTCATCGTACTCTAGGTCTTTGAGGGCCTTAATCTTCTCCTTTGATAAATTATGTCTAATTTTGCAAGGGACTGAAGCACATTTGTCCACTACTTTATCCATAATTCTCCCAAAGGTTTTCAGGGAGGCGTTAGTTGATACTGGGTCAAATGATGATCTAGACGAGGACCTGAGAAAATCATCAAAAACTTTATTAGATGAAACTTGCCTGGTATCATGTTGGAAATATTTCTTGTGTCTTAGTTTCCATGCAAAATTATGAGAATCTCATTTGCAATTAATCATTTTGAATTTATTTTAGAGATGTGCAGCGGGCATTTTTCGTGTTTTGTGTTTTGTGTTTAATTCTAATTCCACTTTCGTGTTTTGGTTTTGGCTTGGTTTTGCCAAAACCACCCTTTCGCATTTTGGTTTTGGTTTTGGATCTGGATGATTTTTTTAAAAAAAACATAAAAACAGCTAAAGTCACAGAATTTGGGGGTAATTTTGCTCCTCCGGTATTATTAACCTCAATAACATTAATTTCCACTCATTTCTAGTCTATTCTGAACACCTCACACCCCAAAATATTGTTTTTAGGCCTAAAAGTTGCACCCAGGTAGCTGTATGTCTAAGCTAAGCGACACGTGTGCGGCACAAACACCTGGCCCATCTAGGAGTGTCACTGCAGTTGCAGATAAGATGGCACTATTCAAAAACTAGTCCCCAAACAGCACATGATGTAAAAAAGAAAAAGAGGTGCAATTAGGTAGCTGGATGGCCAAGCTAAATGAAACAAGTATGTGGCACAAACATCTGGCCCATCTAGGAGTGGCACTGCAGTTACAGACAGGATGGCACAAAAAAACTAGTCCCCTAACAGCACATGATGCAAAGAAGAAAAAGAGGTGCAATGAGGTAGCTGGATGGCCAAGCTATGCAACACAAGTGTGTGGCACAAACATCTGGACCATCTAGGATTGGCACTGCAGTTACAGACAGGATGGCACAAAAAAAACTAGTCCCCAAACAGCACATGATGCAAAGAAGAAAAAGAGGTGCAAGATGGAATTGTCCTTGGGCCCCCCCACCAAACCCTTATGTTGTATAAACAGGACATGCACACTTTACCAAACCCATCATTTCAGCGACAGGGTCTGCCACATGACTGTTGCTGAAATGACTGGTTTGTTTGGGCCCCCACCAAAAAAGAAGCAATCTCTCCTTGCACAAACTGGCTCTACAGAGGCAAGATGTCCACCTCATCCTCATCCTCCAATTCCTCACCCCTTTCATTGTATACATCCTCCTCACAGAGTATTAATTCGTCCCCACTGGAATCCATCATCACATGTCCCTGGTAAAGGTCTTCCTGGTGGAATTTATAATTCATTTTGATGAACATCATTTTCTCCACATTTAGTGGTAGTAACCCTTACGCCGATCACTGACAAGGTTGCCGGCAGCACTAAACACTCTTTCGGAGTACATACTGGAGGGGGTGCAACTTAGGTAAAGCCAGTTTGTGCAAGGGCTTCCAATTTTCCTCTTTTTCCTGCCAGTATACATACGGACTGTCTGACATGCCTACTTGGATGCTGTCACTCATATAATCCTCCACCATTCTATCAATGGTTAAAGAATCATATGCAATGACAGTAGACATATCAGTAATCGTTGGCATGTCCTTCAGTCCAGACCAGATGTCAGCTTTTGCTCCTGTCTGCCCTGCATCACTGCTAGTGGGTGGGCTAGAAAATCTAGAAAATCTTATCCTTTTCCTTGCAGCCTCAGTGGCAGGAGATATTGAAGGATGAGCTGTTGACGGGTCATGTTCCGCTTGAGTTGACAATTTACTAACCAGCAGGTCTTTGCACCCCAGCACACTTGTGTCTGCTGGAAAGGGAGATACAACGTAGGCTTTAAACCTAGGATCAAGCAGGGTGGCCAATATGTAGTGCACTGATTTCAACAGATTGACCACCTTTGAATCCTGGCAAAGCGAATGAAGGACTCCATCCACAAGTCCCACATACTTTGCGGAACCGCTCCGTCTTAGCTCCTCCTTCAATTTATCCAGCTGCTTCTGCAAAAGCCTGATGAGGGGAATGACCTGACTCAAGCTGGCAGTGTCTGAACTGAGTTCACGTGTGGCAAGTTCGAAGAGTTGGAGAACCTTGCACAACACGGAAATAATTCTCCACTGCGCTTGAGTCAGGTGCATTACCCCTCCTTTGCATATATCATAGGCGGATGTATAGGCTTGAATGTCCTTTTGCTGCTCCTCCATCCTCTGAAGCATATAGAGTGTTGAATTCCACCTCGTTACCAATTCTTGCTTCAGTTGATGGCGGGGCAGGTTCAGGAGTGTTTGCTGGCACTCCAGTCTTCGTCATGCAGTGGCAGAATGCTGAAAGTGGCCCGCAATTTTTCGGGCCAATGACAGCATCTCCTGCACACCCCTGTAATTTTTTAAAAAAATTCTGCACCACCAAATTAATTGTATATGCTAAACATGGGACATGCTGGAATTTGCCCAGAAGTAATGCACGCACAATATTGGTGGCGTTGTCCGATATCACAAATCCCCAGGAGAGTCCAATTGGGGTAAGCCATTCTTCGATGATGTTCCTCAGTTTCCATAAGTTTGTCAGCTGTGTGCCTCTTAAGGAAAGCAGTGATACATAGCATAGCCTGCCTAGGAATGAGTTGGCGTTTGCGAGATGCTGCTACTCGTGCCACTGCTGTTGTTGCTGCGGGAGGCCATACATCTACCCAGTGGGCTGTTACAGTCATATAGTCCTTAGTCTGTCCTGTTCCACTTGTCCACATGTCTGTGGTTAAGTGGACAATGGATACAACTGTATTTTGTAGGACACTGGTGACTCTTTTTCTGACGTCTGTGTACATTCTCAGTATCTCCTACCTTGAGAAGTGGAACCTAGAAAGGATTTGATACTGGGGACACAGCACCTCAAGCAATTCTCTATGTCCCACTGAACTAATGGTGGATACCGGACGCACATCTATCACCAACATAGCTGTCAAGTCCTCAGTTATCCACTTTGCAAAAGGATGACTGCTGTCATATTTCATCTTCCTTACAAAGGACTGTTGGACAGTCAATTGCTTACTGGAAGTAGTACAAGTGGTCTTCCGACTTCCCCTCTGGGATGATGATCGACTCCCAGCAGCAACAACAGCAGCAGTGGCAGCAACAGCAGGCGTACTACTCAAGGATCCTACGGAGGAATCTCGGTTAGGAGAGGAGTCCTCAGTCTTGACAGTGACATGGCCTGCAGGACTACTGACGTTCCTGACTGAGGAGGAAGTTGACATTGAGGGAGTTGGTGGTGTGTCTTGCAGGAGCTTGGGTACAGGAGGAAGACGGGATTTAGGTGTCAGTGGACTGCTTACACTCTTACCCAAAGTTTCACAACTTGACAATGACTTCTGATAAATGTGCAGCAGGTGACGTATAAGGGAGGATGTTCCTAGGTGGTTAACATCCTTACCCCTACTTATTACAGATTCACAGAAGCAACAGATGGCTTGACACCTGTTGTCCGGATTTGTGGAGAAATAATTCCACACCAAAGAGGTGGCTATTTTGGTAGTTTGCTCTGGCATCACAATGGGCTTCTGCATCCCACTGACAACAGGTGTCTACCCCGTTGCCTGACTTAAACAAAGCACGTCACCATCAGAATCCTCATCATCAACTTCCTCCTCTGCGCCAGCAATACCCATATCCTCATCCTGGTGTACTTCATCAGTGACATCTTCAATTTGAATAACAGGAACTGGACTGTGGGTGCTCCTTCCAGCACTTGCAGGGGGCTTGCAAATGGTGGAAGGAGCCACCTCTTCCCGTCCAGTGTTGGGAAGGTCAGGCATCGCAACCACCGACACACTTGTACTCTCCTTGGGGATTTGTGATACCATCTCAGAATGAACAGTTCTTTTCTGTGATCTTTCCAGCTTAACTCTTTAAATTTTTCTAGTGGGAGGATGAGGGCTTCCATCACCATGTGAAGCTGAATCACTAGCCATGAACATAGGCCAGGGCCTCAGCCGTTCCTTGCCACTCCGTGTCGTAAATGGCATATTGGCAAGTTTACGTTTCTACTCAGACGATTTAAATTTCTTTTTTTTGGTTCATTTTACTGAACTTTGGCTTTTTGGATTTTACATGCTCTCTACTATCACATTGTGCATTGGCCTTGGCAGATGACGTTAATGGCATTTCATCATCTATGTCATGGATAGTGGCAGCAGCTGCAGCACTAGGAGGAAGTGGTTCTTCTTTATTTTTCCCTATTTTATCCTCAAATTTTTGTTCTCCATTATTTTTTGTGAGTTATATAAGACAATATGCGCACAGGAATGACTGGAATGACTGATGGCCAGGACACTACCACTGGTCTGATGCAACACAATACAACAACACTGTAAGGGACTTGTGGTTGTTGTTATTATTATTATTATATGGCAGCAGTGGACATATAGCAGCAGCGTATATCGTCACTGGAATGACTGATGGACAGGACACTACCACTGGTCTGATGCAGCACAATATAATAACACTGTAAGGGACTTGTGGTTGTTGTTATTAATATTATTATTATACGGCTGCAGTGGACATATAGCAGCAGCGTATATCGGCACTGGAACGACTGATGGACAGGACAGTACCACTGGTCTGATGCAGCATAACACAACAACACTGTAAGGGACTTGTGGTTGTTGTTGTTATTATTATTATTATACGGCAGCAGTGGACATATAACAGCAGCGTATATCGTCACTGGAATGACTGATGGACAGGACACTACCACTGGTCTGATGCAGCACAATATAACAACTCTGTAAGGGACTTGTAGTTGTTGTTATTATTATTATATGGCAGCAGTGGACATATAGCAGCAGTGTATATCGTCACTGGAATGACTGATGGACAGGACACTACCACTGGTCTGATGCAGCACAACACCACTTTATACAGCTACACTGGATATATGGCAACAGAGGACACCAACACTGTGACTGGCTGGACTGATGCAGCACAATACACTGACTACACTGGACTGGACAGCACAACACAGCACCACTTTATACTGCTACACTGGATATATGGCAGCAGAGGACACCAACACTGTGACTGGCTGGACTGATGCAGCACAATACACTGACTACACTGGACTGGACAGCACAACACAGCACCACTTTATACAGCTACACTGCATATATGGCAGCAGAGGACACCAACACTGTGACTGGCTGGAATGATGTAGCACAATACACTGACTACAATGGACTAGCACAACACAGCACCACTTTATACAGCTACACTGCATATATAGCAGCAGAGGACACCAACACTGTGACTGGCTGGACTGATGCAGCACAATACAGCACAAGACTCGCCACCCCACTTTCCCGCCCCCACACAGACACTGAACACTGAGGACACGTCCTTTCAATACACTCTCCGAGACTGGAGTGAAAATGGCCGCAACGCGTGGCTATTTATATGGAATACAAAATCCCGCAAGAATCCGACAGCGGGATGATGACGTTTTGCCGCATTTGGTTGTGGGAAAACCTGAGCCTGGCTCGGAACCGAGCTCGGAAGGCAAAGTCCGGTAGGGTTCGGTTCTCTGAGAACAGAACCAGCTCATCTCTAATTTATTTGTGGGGACGAAGCTCAATTCCTTATTCAGGACCTTAGTCTCCAAGTGACTGAAAGTTCTTAATAACAGGTTGAAAATTAGGTTTTCTTTTTCTCCCCAGCTTTTTTGCCACCTCTTATTCTGCCCACCCCTGTGGGTGGGAGGTCTCCAGTGGGGGGTACTGTTTCTCCAGTGCCTGCTCCCAAAGGGACACATAGTGGTATAGTGGCATCGTCAGGTTCCGAGACAGCAAACTCTCTTTTGCTATTGGAGGTATTTCTGTCACTTTGGCCACTCCGGGCCCTTTTCTGCCAAGGTCTCCTTTTAAAGGACATTAGTCTAGTACTCTCAGTGTTGTCACCTCCTGCTAGCAACCTGTATACTTTATTTTCTTCAAAATCCATGTCCACATTTTATTTCTTATTTCTCTTAAATTTCATTAAGTTTCTCTTATAATTTTCACACTGTACCTCAAGTTCATGGAGCAAATTATGACTTGTTTCTGCCTGTAAGGTTGGCTTGAAGTCTCTGTCAAAGTCCAACAGTTTGGAGCATGTCAACTGTAGTACCCTCTTAGCTTCCTAAATCACTGTGATCATAAGATCAAAAGCACACTTGTTAAGTATAGCAATCCATTTCTTTATAATGTCCAGATTGTATCGGCCTATTGTTGGTACTTTATGTACTCTGAAGCCCCTTGGTATCTTGTGCTCTCTGCAAAATTGAGATAAAGCGATGCCATGCAATAGATTTCTATCTCACTGTGTTTTGATTTAAATAGATAATTGTAGAGGTCCTCAGAGTTTTGTACTAGATCATTGATAGTCAGTGTGTCTTTGAATAAAATCATGTCGATCTCAGCATCTGAGAAGCTAAATGTACTTTAGTTCCAAGTTCTGACATAGAAACATTGTAACAACCATATGTATATTGTAACTGAATAGTATGGGAAGAGGCTTCTATAGTAAAGAAGCCAGTAGATAGAATAAAAACAAAAATAAAGTACAAAAATTAATATAAGGTCCCCTAAAAAATACAGTGGTGCCTTTCAACTTATGCTAGAAAGGATTAGAATACAAATCCAAATACTGCTGGCACTCTTAAATGATAATTGCTGCTCCTGTGCCCAGACTGAAGATAGACATACTTTCAAAAAAGAGACATGAAAGGTATATTGCCCCATGGTCAACGTTTCGGGGGTATTAGCCCCATCATCAGGATCATATAACAAAAAATACAGACAACAACAAAGTGCACTTACCCACATACTCCCTATGTAGTTTACATAATTGCCCATGTGGATTATACTATGTGGGGCAGACTACTCGTAAAGTTACTGAAAGAATGACTGCCCATTGGTCTGCCATTCCTATAACATTACAAGGCAGATCAATTGACCAACCAGTGGCAAAACATTTAAAAACAGCTGGGTATAGGTTAGAATCCCTCAAGTACTTTATCATAGACCATGGTCCACTTTCATTAAGTGGAGGCGATAGGGCATAGTCTCTGCTGTTTAAAGAATAAAAATGGATTTTCCAACTAGGATGCATAGCACCCAATAGGTTAAAAAAAAAAATCAACTTAAAATCCGTTAATTAAAATATTCTGTGCAATTTTGAAGCTAATACATGTGTTATGCTGCTACTATGTATTGTATTGATATACTTTGGGAAGTTTGTGTACACTGATTTTAATATTTGTACATTTATTTTTAATGTATACTGAAAAAAAAATGTTTTACAATTGTTTTAGGTACACTGCTGGGTGCACCTTGAAGGGACCAACTTCTGGACTTGTCTGATACTCTTCTGCCTTGTGAAATGCATTAGCAAAGCCAGGTGGAAGGCATAGTGGTGGTTGCCGGGCAACTGCTAGATTGAAAGCTGGATAGGAAGGAGTGATGCGTCATCCAGAGGACGGCACCTTGAGCGTGTACGCTGGGCTGGACCTGCATGCCATGGGGGTACATATATGTGGGTAAGTGCATTTTTGTCTGTATTTTTTGTTATAGCATCCTGACGATGGGGCTAATACCCCAGAAACATTTACCACGGGGCAACATACCTTTCATGCTGAACAAGTCTACTGAGTGCCAGTCTCTTTTTTGAACAAATGTCTATCTTCAAGCACCGGAGCAGCTGTTAAGAGTGCCAGCAGTATTAGGATATATATATATATATATATATATGTATATATATATATTAGATCTATACTGTATGTGTATATATATATCTATATGTATATATCTACATGGGTTTTGTGTTTTGGTTTTGGATTCGGTTCCGCGGCTGTGTTTTGGGTTCGGACGCGTTTTGGCAAAACCTCCCTTAAAAATGTTTTACGTTTTTTTCCAAAACCCCTCAAAAATAGCTTAAATCATAGAATTTGTGGGTAATTTTGATCCTATAGTATTATCAACCTCAATAACCAAAATTTTTCACTCATTTCCTGTCTATTCTGGACACCTCACAATTTTATTTTTAGTCTTAAAATTTGCGCTGAGGTCGCTGGATGACTAAGCTAAGCGACCCAAGTGGGCGGCACAAACACCTGGCCCATCTAGGAGTGGCACTGCAGTGTCAGACAGGATGGCACTTAAAAAAATTGTCCCCAAACATCACATGATGCAAAGATAAATAAAAAAGGAGGTGCAAGATGGAATTGTCCTTGGGACCTCCCACCCACCCTTATGTTGTATAAACACGACATGCACACTTTAACAAACCCATCATTTCAGCGACAGGGACAGCCACACAACTGTGGCTGAAATGACTGGTTGGTTTGGGCCCCCACCAAAAAAAAAAGCAATCAATCTCTCCTTGCTCAAACTGGCTCTACAGAGGCAAGATGACGACCTCATCATCATCCTCTGATTCCTCACCCCTTTCACTGTGTACATCCCCCTCCTCACAGAGTATTAATTAGTTCCCACTGGAATCCACCATCACAGGTCCCTGTGTACTTTCTGGAGGCAATTGCTGGTAAAAGTCTCCACAGAGGAATTGATTATAATTCATTTTTATGAACATCATTTTCTCCACATTTTGTGGAAGTAACCTCGTACGCCGATCGCTGACAAGGTGACCAGCTGCACTAATCACTCTTTCAGAGTACACACTGGAGGGGGGGGGGGGGGGGGCAAATTAGGTAAAATAAAGCCAGTTTATGCAAGGGCCTCTAAATTGCCTCTTTTTCCTGCCAGTATACGTACGGACTGTATGACGTGCCTACTTGGATGCTGTCACTCATATAATCCTCCACAATTCTTTCAATTGTGACAGAATCATATGCAGTGACAGTAGACGACATTTCAGTAATTGTTGGCAGGTCATTCAGTCCGGACCAGATGTCAGCACTTGCTCCAGACTGCCCTGCATCACCGCCAGCAGGTGGTTTTGGAAATCAGATCCTTTTCCTGACATCTCCAGTGGTGGTAGAAAATGAAGGAGGAGCTGTTGGTGGGTCATGTTCCGCTTGACTTGACAAATGTCTCACCAGCAGGTCTTTGAACATGTGCAGACTTGTGTCTGCCGCAAAGAGAGATACAACCCTGGCTTTAAACCAAGGATCGAGCACGGTGGCCAAAATGTAGTGCTCTGATTTCAACAGATTGACCACCCGTGAATCCTGGTTGAGCAAATGAAGGCCTCCATCAACAAGTCCCACATGCCTAGCGGAATCGCTCCATTTTAGCTCCTCCTATAATCTCTCCAGCTGTTTCTGCAAAAGCCTGATGAGGGGAATGACCTGACTCAGGCTGGCAGTGTCTGAACTGACTTCACGTGTGGCAATTTCAAAGGGTTGCAGAACCTTGCACAACGTTGAAATCATTCTCCACTATATCGTAGGCAGACGTATAGGCTTGAATGGCCTTTTGCTGCTCCTCCATCCTCTGAAGCATATAGAGGGTTGAATTCCACCTCGTTACCATCTCTTGCTTCAGCTGATGGCGGGACAGGTTCAGGAGTGTTTGCTGGTGCTCCAGTCTTCGGCACACGGTGGCTGAATGCCAAAAGTGGCCCGCAATTCTTCAGGCCACCGACAGCATCTCTTGCACGCCCCTGTCATTCTTAAAAAAATTCTGCACCACCAAATTCATTGTATGTGCAAAACATGGGACGTGCTGGAATTTGCCCACATGTAATGCACGCACAATATTGGTGGCGTTGTTCGATGTCACAAATCCCCAGTAGAGTCCAATTTGGGTAAGCAAATCTGCGATGATGTTCCTTAGTTTCCGTAAGAGGTTGTCAGCTGTGTGCCTCTTATGGAAAGCGGTGATACAAAGCGTAGCCTGCCTTGGAATGAGTTGGCGTTTGCGAGATGCTGCTACTGGTGCTGCTGCTGCTGTTCTTGCTGCGGGAGGCAATACATCTACCCAGTGGGCTGTCACAGTCATATAGTCCTTAGTTTGCCCTGCTCCACTTGTCCACATGTCCGTGGTTAAGTAGACATTGGGTACAACTGCATTTTTTAGGACACTGGTGACTCTTTTTCTGACGTCTGTGTACATTCTCAGGTATTGCCTGCCTAGAGAAGTGGAACCTAGATGGCATTTGGTACCGGGGACACACTACCCCAAGAAATTCTCTAAGTCCCTGTGAACTAACGGTGGATACCGGATGCACGTTTAACACCAACACAGTTGCCAAGGCCTGAGTTATCCGCTTTGCAACAGGATGACTGCTGTGATATTTCATCTTGCTCGCAAAGGACTGTTGGACAGTCAATTGCTTACTGGAAGTAGTATAAGTGGTCTTCCGACTTCCCCTCTGGGATGATGATCGACTCCCAGCAGCAACAACAGCAGCAGTGCCAGCAGCAGTAGGCGTTACACTCAAAGATCCATCGGAGGAATCCCAGTCAGGAGAGGACTCGTCAGACTTGCCAGTGACATGGCCTGCAGGACTATTGGCATTCCTGTCTAAGGAGAAAATTGACACTGAGGGAGTTGGTGGTGTGGTTTGCACTGGGAGCTTGTGTACAAGAGGAAAAAGGGATTTAGTTGGCAGTGGACTGCTTCCACTGTCACCCAAAGTTTTTGAACTTGTCAATGACTTCTGATGAATGCGCTCCTGGTCACATATAAGGGAGTATGTTCCTAGGTGGTTAACGCCCTTACCCCTACTTATTACAGCTTGATAAAGGCAACACATGGCTTGACACCAGTTGTCCTCATTTCTGTTGAAATTATTTCACACCGAAGAGGTGATTTTTTTGGTATTTTGACCAGGCATGTCAATGGCCTTATTCATCCAACGGACAACAGGTGTATCCCTGGGTGCCTGACTTAAACAAACCACCTCTCCATCAGATTCCTCCTTGTCACTTTCCTCCTCAGCACCAGCAACACCCATATCCTCATCCTGGTGTACTTCAACAGTGACATCTTCAATTTGAATATCAGAAACTGGATTGTGGATGCTCCTTCCAGCACTTGAAGGATGTGTACAAATGGTGGAAGGAGCCACCTTTTCCCGTCCAGTGTTGGGAAGGTCAGGCATCGCAACCAACACAATTGTTCTCTCCTTGGGGATTTGTGATTTAGAAGAACGCACAGTTCTTTGCTGTTCTCTTGCCAGCTTAACTCTTTTCATTTTTCTAGCGGGAGGATGAGTGCTTCCATCCTCATGTGATGCTGAACCACTAGCCATGAACATAGGCCAGGGCCTCAGCCGTTCCTTGCCATATGGCATATTGGCAAGTTTACGCTTCTCCTCAGATGATTTTAATTTAGATTTTTGGGTCATCATTTTATTGAACTTTTGCTTTTTGGATTTTACATGCTCTCTACTGTGACATTGGGCATCGGCCTTGACAGACGACGTTGATGGCATTTCATCATCTCTGCAATGACTAGTGGCAGCAGCTTCAGCATTAGGTGGAAGTGGATCTTGATCTTTTCCTATTTTACACTCCACATTTTTGTTCTCCATTTTTTAATGTGTTAAATTAGATGCCAGTAATACTATTATATAAAAAGTAATGGCCTACTGTACTATACTACTATATACTGCTCACAACAATGCAGCACAGATATGGATACTAGAAGTGACACAGAGCTGCACGATACAGCAATCGCCTACTGTACTGTACTACTATATTTACTGGTGGTCACCAAAATGCTGCACTGTACTACTATATACTGCTCACAACAATGCACCACAGATATGGATACTTGAAGTGACACGTAGCTGCAAGATACAGCAATGGCCTACTGTACTGTACTACAATATATACTGGTGGTCACCAAAATGCTGCACTGTACTTCTATATACTGCTCACAACAATGCAGCACAGATATGGATAATTGAAGTGACACAGAGCTGCAAGATACAGCAATGGCCTACTGTACTGTACTGCTATATATACTAGTGGTCACCAAAATGCTGCACTGTACTACTATATGCTGCTCACAACAATGCAGCACAGATATGGATACTTGAAGTGACACAGAGCTGCAAATTACAGCAATGGCCTACTGTACTGTAATACTATATTTACTGGTGGTCACCAAAATGCTGCACTGTACTACTATATACTGCTCAGAACAATGCAGCACATATATGGATACTTGAAGTGACATGGAGCTGCAAGATACAGCAATGGCCTACTGTACTGTACTACTATATACTGGTGGTCACCAAAATGCTGCACTGTACTTCTATATACTGCTCACAACAATGCAGCACAGATATGGATAATTGAAGTGACACGGAGCTGCAAGATACAGCAATGGCCTACTGTACTGTACTGCTATATATACTTGTGGTCACCAAAATGCTGCACTGTACTACTATATACTGCTCACAACAATGCAGCACAGATATGGATACTTGAAGTAACACAGAGCTGCAAGATACAGCAATGGCCTACTGTACTGTACTGCTATATATACTAGTGGTCACCAAAATGCTGCACTGTACTACTATATACTGCTCACAACAATGCAGCACAGATATGGATACTTAAAGTAACACAGAGCTGCAATATACAGCAATGGCCTACTGTACTGTACTACTATATATACTGGTGGACACAAAAATGCTGCACTGTACTACTATATACTGCTCACAACAATGCAGCACAGATATGGATACATGAAGTGACATGGAGCTGCAATATACAGCAATGGCCTACTGTACTGTACTGCTATATATACTAGTGGTCACCAAAATGCTGCACTGTATACTGCTCACAACAATGCAGCACAGATATGGATACTTGAAGTAACACAGAGCTGCAAGATACAGCAATGACCTACTGTACTGTACTACTATATATACTAGTGGACACAAAAATGCTGCACTGTACTACTATATACTGTTCACAACAATGCAGCACAGATATGGATACTTGAAGTGACACGGAGCTGCAAGATACAGCAATGGCCTACTGTACTGTACTACTAAATACTGGTGGTCACCAAAATGCTGCACTGTACTACTATATACTGCTCAGAACAATGCAGCACAGATATGGATACTTGAAGTGACACAGAGCTGCAAGATACAGCAATGGCCTATTGTACTGTACTACTATATACTGGTGGTCACCAAAATGCTGCACTGTACTACTATATACTGCTCACAACAATGCAGCACCGATATGGATACTTGAAGTGGCACAGAGCTGCAAGATACAGCAATGGCCTACTGTACTGTACTACTATACTGATGGTCACCAAAATGCTGCACTGTACTACTATATAGTATATACTGGTCACACAACAATGCAGCAGATATTGAGCACTGATCAGGATACTAGAACTGTATCTGTGTTGTTTTTCTTGGGCAACAATTGGCTATTGACAACACTATTCTCTGGACCACCATGCCTCAACTTGCTTAAGTAGCAGCTATCTCCCATGCCGAGAGGTATTCACTTTATTCTCTACAGTCCTACCATGCTGGACCTGCCCGATCTCGTCTGATCTTGGAAGCCAAGCAGCATTGGGCCCTGTCAGTACCAGAATGAACGACCCTCTGGGAATACTGGGTACTGTAGTATTAAGGAACATACCTTCCGTCGATCAGCAAATTTCATTGCAAGTGAACATTGCAGAATACTTACCTCAGCTGACTACTGTAATAGGAGTCCGGATTTATAAAAGCCGTTTTTTTCTTGAATCTCTCTTATGAATATACAAGTGTTTGTCAAATCATAAGTTGATAGAGATAACAAGAATTTTCATATTTTCGCTCTTCACAAACGTCTAACATTAATACTCGCTTAAAATCCAGTGGGTGTACAGACAAACTTTCTGCCACCCACTTCAAATCAAGTGAGTGACATATCACTATATCGTTACCCAATACATGCTATTTAATACTTGTTTTAATCAATTTTGCTGATTTATACAGCAACTTTTTTATATTATCCTTTTCGTCTGTAGAGTACATTAAAAGTTAAGTTTTATTGTTGCATATACATTCTATGGTTTCATAACTTTACTAATCAGTCAATTTAAATAAAGTGTGCCCCAGAGAGACATAATAAATAGTCTTTTTTTGCTTCTCTGCAAATCAACCCTCAAATAGTTTGGTCTGAACTAAATGTCCGGGAGCACCGCCAACCCTGTTCTACCTCAAAAGCCTCTTTAGGCGAAGTCGGTAGCTTTATGTTGGTCACCAATTTTTCTGCATATGGTATCAAAATTATATAATAATTTTGTACAATCTGGCCCAGTGCAGATTCCAAAAACCTCCACCCAATATACCTGCAGATATTGCAATGACCGCACTTATAACATCCCACACATCTCGGCAGGGATGTTGGTGTTTCATAACTCTTTAACATGCTGGGTGCAAGGAGGTCCTTCAGATTCTGAGATTTCCTGAAGACCATCTGAGGTTCACTTGGTAGATAGTCCTTCAGGACGGGGTCCATTAGTAAAATATTAGTAAAATATTCCAATGTGTCCTGAGTGCTGTCCTAATCTGATTTTCATGCCTGCTCTCAGTAGTGACAAATCTGATGCTGTCCTCTTTCTTCTCTTTTGGTTTATACCTCAGTAGTTGTCTCCTCTCTAAGGCCTTTGCTTTTGTGTTGGCTTCTTCCAAAATATATTGAGGATATCCCTTTTCCTTAAACCTCTCTGTGTACACAGATAATTGTGAGTCACGGTCTTCTGTAATTTTGCAGTTTTGTGTAATCCTGTTGAACTGTGAAAAGGGAATGTTGTTTTTCCATCGTTTAAGATGGTTACTTTTGTAATGTACATAACTGTTTATGTCAACATGTCTAATAAAGTTCTTTGTTACATTCTCCTTTCCCGAATGTGTTAATACGAGGTCTAGAAATTCTACCTGCTCTGTGCTGTCATTAGGCGTGAATTTCAGGTTCATATTATTATCTGATATATATGTTAAAAAGTCCTTTAAACTGGATCCATCACCATCCCATATAATTAAAATATCATCTATATATCTTTTATAAAATATGATATTTTGTTTAAAAGGGTGATTCGTGTGAACAGATTCATTTTCCCAGTGGCCCATAAATAGTTTGGCGAAACTGGATGCAAAGATGGTGCCCTTTGCCATCCCGCATATCTGGAGGTAGAAGCGATCCAAAAACTTCAAATAATTATGTTTCAATATAAAATTAATTAGTTCACAGATAAAAATTTGGTGATCCTCAGTGATAAGGTGGTCCTTTTCAAGGAAAAAATTGCATGCCTCAATCCCTTTCTCATGTTGGATGCATGTATAAAGAGATTGCACATCTATGGTGGCCCATCTGTATGTGTCCTTCCATTCCATGAGGTTTAGAAATGAGGTGGTATCCATTAAATATGAAGGTAAGTCTATTACGTATTTTCTTAGGAATATCTCCACATATTTAGACAGGTGTGACATATATATGTATATATACGTAACATCACACAATAACAGTGTTATATATATCTGAGCTTTTTATCCTTTATTATTTTTCTATATATTTTTTTTATTTACATGTGTTATTCAGGATGAATTATAGATACAGCTCCTAATGAATGCCCCATATTTATAATGCACAATAACAATCTTCAGCTGCCCATCTAAGACTCTAAAGTAGTTCTAATTTACATGTCCAAATATAATTGGAAACCTGTTTATCAAAAGGAACAATGCCCATGACAATATGGCCGCCGACACATTTTCCTAACACTAAAGACTGTCTGTGAACTATGGACTCCTTCAGACAAACAATGGTAGTTGCTTGGTCATTCCTGGAGATAATTATATATCAGGTGCAGGAATGGGGGAGGAGTCACAGACAAACAACAGACATAAAAGGGGGGGGGGGTTGCAAATCCCCACCCCTAAATTTCCCTCAGCACAATAAAAATTAACTGTACCCATACCTAAAACTATCTGGTGATAGAAATTCAGAAAATTAGTCACACATGTTTGCAAATGCATGTTTAAGCTGCTGAGTCACTTCACATCTTCTCTGAAATCAGAAATCCTAACACTACATAATAGCAGTGCCCACATAGGGCCATGTAATTTGTCACAGTAGGCCTCATGATAAAGGCTATCACTAAAACACATCCAGACAGAGAGCTAATTTACCCGGGAGCAACCCCCAGGATCTCCCATTGGCACTACAAGGAACAGCATGTCTTCAAAATACTGCTCCCATTCAATGCCTCTCACACACAAGCAAACAAACAATGGTAGTTGCTCGGTCATTCCTGGAGATAATTATATATCAGGTGCTAGAAAGGGGGAGGGGTCACAGACAAACAACAGACAAAAAAGGGGGGTTGCATATCCCCACCCCTAAATTTCCCCCAGCACACTAAAAATTACCTGTAACCATACCTGAACCTATCTGGTAATAGAAATTCAGAGAATTAGTCACACATGTTTGCAAACTATGGACTCCTTAAAGATGGCCACTGCACAGGCTTCTGTCGAGCTAAACTAAACACCATCTGATAGAAGCCAGGACTGGGAACATACAAGCCGGCGCATGTGCAACGGAGGTCTCCGGATACCGGAAGTGGGGCGGAAGTGACGCCAGGGACGTCCTGGACCGGAAGTCTGCATCTATAAATGTTTTCAGAATTTTACATGGTTTAATTATGTATTTCATAATGTAAATAGAGCATTTTAGCCTGCTGCAAACCCCTTTTCATGCAGAGCCTAACAGATGTGTATTTTTTGGTCCCAAATCATTAATTAAGATAATTGCAGGAAGTGATGTAGATAATCACTCCCCTAACCAAACTAGGTTTATATAGATGTTATGTCCCATTTGCACAATTCCCCTTGATGATTTCAGACCAGATGAAATGCATTGGGTGATACCTGATACTACTAAATCTTCAGTTAAGCTTTTTTAATATACCATCCTATCCTTGATATGTACAGCTTTATATATATATATATATATATATATATATTTATTTATATTGCATATTTTTTTATATCCTTTTTTATGTCCTCCTTTTTTCATGTTTTTTTATGTCTCCTAGATTGCCTCACTTTTTTTAAAAAACATACAGATACACATAATAGCTTACTCTGATGTATTATTAATCCTGCGGTTTGTATTTTCTATATATATTTTTTTTCTTTATTTTTTTAAGTGTTATTACTGAAATAAAACCCTGTACATATCTTTTTATAAATATGCAGTCTATTTATATTCATGCCACCAATTGTTGCTTAGAAGTATCTTATCCGTTTTTTCCATTTTAATTTTTAACCTGGCACATGTACTAATGTGGGCTATACTTAAGATACAGCAGACGCCCTTTATACACCGGGGAGTGGCAGATAGAGACTGCACCTCAGGGGTGCAAACTTGCTGACATATTGTGATAAAATAGTCTACTGCATGTTTGGCACTGTTAGTTCTTCCCATATATATATATGTATATATATATATATATATATATACACACACACACACACACACACACACACACACACAGTATATATATATATATATATATATATATAAATCTGTTAGACACGACACTCCAATAAGCTTGATTCAAGCAAGAGCCGGTGCCTCCGTAAAACAACGTATTTCTAGCAAGCAGAAAGACGTGGCACTCACGGCAGTTTTCAATAAACACAGCAAACGGTTGTAGCAGAGCAACGTTTCCGTGGCACCCCACTGTCGTCAGGCTTTATTATTATAAAGCCTGACGACAGTGGGGTGCCACTGAAACGTTGCTCTGCTATAACCGTTTGCTGTGTTTATTGAAAACTGCCGTGAGTGCCACATCTCTCTGCTTGCTCGCTATATATATATATATATATATATATACACACACAGTATATATATATATATACACATACATACACACTAGCTGATTATATATAGATAGATAGATAGATAGATAGATAGATAGATAGATAGATAGATATGTGTATATACAGTATATGTGTAAGAAAAGAAGAGTTACATATATGTGTGTATATATATATATATATATATATTAGCTGAGCCAAGCATTCAGTAGTTTCCTGAGTGCACTGCACTTATAGTCTATAGGTGCACTCAGGAAACTACTGAATGCTTGGCTAAGCTAATATATGTATATAGATAGATAGATAGATAGATAGATAGATCTATATTATCTTTTTTTTTT
The DNA here is from genome assembly GCF_028390025.1 of Pseudophryne corroboree. Taxonomy (NCBI): domain Eukaryota; kingdom Metazoa; phylum Chordata; class Amphibia; order Anura; family Myobatrachidae; genus Pseudophryne; species Pseudophryne corroboree. The sequence continues at coordinate 307,910,849 of NC_086445.1, forward strand.
TTATTTATTTTTATGAGTGCTCCCACAGATCTAATTTTTTTATTTTTTGTAACTTACTATATTTGGCTTGGCCAGTCAGAGGGACAAACATAGGCAGTGCTAAACATGTCTAATAGGTGGTGCCAGACACACTCTGTAGGCAATGCTAGACATGACCCTCCAATCGTGCACCACCTAATAAAATGTGCTGTGCATGTCTATGCTTTCAAGTTCACGACACATTTTCTTGAGTTCTGTAACACTGTTGTGAAACTAAAAGGCTTGATGTTGTGACATATGGGTTTGTATATGCACAAAAGCGATCAAATACATTACAGCTGTCACATCCTGTTATAGTAATGAAATAAGGAACAAGGATCTTCAACTCCATGGGCAAAGATCTATTTTGATGGGTTACAACTGAGTGGTGGTCTGACAAAACTGGTCTTATTTCTAGGTCAGAGACTTCTGATCCAATCTGCAAGACAAGATCAAGAGTATGAACACTTTTGTGTGTAGCAAGAGGAATGACATGTCTGAGGCCCAGAGCATTCATTGTGCATAGGAGGTTTTGGCCATAGCGTGAGAGCTCATCAATGGCCCATGCATTGAAATCCCCAAGGATCATCTATCTTTGATGGGTTGGGTATGCGTGACCGGTGGTCAGAATGCCAGTCAGCATACCTCTGCCAGGATCCAGCAGCGCAATGCCGGCGGAGGGGCAGCATAGCAAGCCCTTTGCGGGCTTGCTGCGCTCACCATGCTGCATGTTCTGTGTCCACAGGTTCTATTCTCACCTTGTGGGTGTCGTGAACACCCAAGAGTGGGAATTGTTTCTGTTTGTCGGCATGGTAATCATTTTGATTTTCAGGGGGCGGGATGTAGGGTGAGGTGTTCTAAGCAGCAGTCTCCTGACCACCAGTCACATAACTGCATCCCTCTTTGATGCTTCATATCTAGACCATCAACATTACCATCACCAACATTATATTTTTTGGTGAGAGGGTCCATTTCAGGTATCCTGAATCTATTCAGCCATCAGATACTTTTGGTACACTCTTGTGTACATATACAGTCCTGAAGGGAATTCAGAATTGTATACACTAGCACACTTGGATATTATTTGTTTTTATTTGATTGGTATAGGTTTTCACTAACAAGGGTTCCATCCTAAGTGCTGCCCCATTATAGCACAAAAGAGGAACATTTTTTTGTATAGATATATACTAATATCTATCTATCTATCTATTTATCTCTATCTATCTATCTATCTATCTTAAGGGTGCTTTGCACCCCCCATGTCCATAGGTTCCCATTATAAAGTTACTTCTCACCGCCATTTGCAACACAGTCCCCAGTGGTCTTATATTCTAATAACAGTACTCCCCTATCCTCTTAGTATCATAAAAAATCTATGATTTATAAACAAACCTCCCCCCTGTAAAAAGTCCCTTTTCCTATACCAGGGTATTTTTTAATAATTTTTTTTACCCCATTCCAGCATAATTTCAATATTTACCTTTATCTCCCCCCTCCCAAACCCCAACTGGTTAAAGTTTACCCTGGGGGTTACCCACCTCCCATGGGTATTTACCCCACTTCCCCATGCACAGTGCAGTGGAGCATGTGTCAGGGAGTACAAATGAACAGTCATCCCTGATGCAGCTGATTACTGCACATGCAGAGATCAGTTAAATTGTGCTGGTAGAGTTGTGATTACCCAGTACATTTGTTACAGAATGCCAGTTGCATGACATTTTGAGGCATGATTCCAGCAGTGATGTCAGTGTTCAGAGATCATTACTGCTGGGTGTAGGGCATTCAGCAGATGGCAGGGGCTGTGGATGGTGGGGGCAGGGCACATCAGGTGCAGTGCATTGCATATGAAGTGACGTGGCCAGATAACGTCCTCCCTGCTCTGATCACATCTCATGTGACCAAACCAGGCAAATGGTTAAACATGATTGCCATTGCTGGAATATGTGAGAGTTTTTCAAGCTCAAACACTCACATTTACTAAGAATTGTGGGGTTGTAGTAAGAACACCGGCTGACGAGATGCCAGCATTCAGGATACCAATGGCAAATTCCCAATAGCCAGAATCCCAATGCACAAGGGCAAATCCTACTCATGGGTGTCCACCACACCCAAAGAGAGGGAATAGATTCTGTGGTGTGCCGGCATTCCGGTGGGTGGGATGCTGCTGGCGGGATTTTGACAGCCAGCATCCCATCCGCCTGTAAAACATATGTAATCTGAATTGTGTTTGTCAGAATCATGTTTTCCGATAGTGAATGCAATCATATTTAATCGTGTTTAATGGTGTGCGACTTCAATCGTGTTTGTGCCCAATTGTTAATATCTTGCCTGTAAGCAGCATGTTTTCAGAAGCCTGCACAGTTCAGTGTGATACGTGCATTTCTTCTCTTTGTATAAAAGTAAATAAATTGTTAACAATCAGGAATAAATGTGTTTGGTCCCCCCCAAAAGCATAAACAGCAACCGGCTCTTTGAGTAAGCCCTGGTTAAAAAAATGTTTGAAACAAAATGTGTAGGGATGGCCTGTATTTAAATAACCAGCTCTGGGCTCTCGGAGCTTGTGCTGGTTCTAAAACTAGGGGAAACTAGGGGAAAAAATGAGTAAGTCAACCTTACTTTTTCAACTACCACCAGGCTCCGCTAGCAGGGGGTTAATGCTACAGCCAGGGGACAAACTTGAAGGGTTCCCCCCAGCGAATGCATTATTCCACCCTAACTAGTCAGCCCAGGTTGCGTATTCCTCGGGAAGTGGGGACTTCCCCAATAAAGGTCTCCCCCTCTCTGTGTACCCCATGCCTGGTCCTTAGCATGGGCCATCTTCTCCTGCACTCCGTGCCAGTGGGTGCGAGGTTGTTAGTAGGAATTTTTTCTTTTTACAATATGATGCCTTATAACATCATTATGATATTGAAATAAACTCTTGCCAAAACTGTGCAGTATGCTTTAATTAAATGCATGTAACCAAGCAGCTATGTCCTTACTTTCTGGCTGGAGCTGGGATTCGCAAGTGGGCCCTCCCCTTTCCAATGCTCAGTGCAGTGAGGCCGGGGCTGGCCGTGGTGCCACTGGGTGCTCCCCGCCAGTAGGTTGCTTTGCAAGAGGTCCAGCCCTATTTCCATGTGCTCAGTTGCATTGATCAAGACAATGTACTGTACTTAGTCATATAGTACCTCACAATAGAATGGACAAAATGCTCTGTTCTCATATATCCCTTTCTTATCAATCAACCAGTTCAACACAGGTGATATCAATCATAAATTAAAAGGGATGTCCAGGAACAGTAGTACGGTATAATTGAGTCTAAAAATGGTGTAATTAGGTACGAGAAGCAACTTAATTTATACCTGCATGGTACATTTGAATTGAACTGAGGGTGTCCATTAATTATTGTGTATCACAGGTGTTAGAACAATTGAATATTTCCTTTATGTTGTAACATATGTAATACAGTATGGATTTAAGTTACTGGACAGTAAATACAGTATACACAATTCCAGTATATGTTTTCTCTCCACAGTTCCAAACATGCTGAAAAAAAATCAGCAAATCCATGAGCAAAATGATTGCAAACATGAAAAAAGAAAATGAGACAACATGAGAGATCTAGGCCTGGCTGAAAGATTTCTCTTTACAGTGTTACAAATTCAACAAACTCTATAACTTTACAATAATTTCTATCTGTGTTATGCTGTAGCAAAGTAAAAAAGATTGTGGGGAATTAACTTGTGAGTATGTTGAGCATACTGCTGGACAAATAACTTATTCTCCATTCAGAATATAACATGGATATCTCCTGTGCCAGCATCAAATAGATGTTTAGAGAATTGGGATGGAGTTTTAGCCCTGCAAGGTAGAATACTGTACAGCTGTACAGTAACCCACAAATGCACTTGACAATGCCCATTTTATCTAGTAAACACTCCTTAATAATACACTGAATTACTGTATATAATATAATTGTTTTTTTCTGTACACAGGGTACATCCCATGATAAGGAATGTTAATATAGAAAAGAGACTTAAATTGGACTAAGAGTAGTCAAAAATCTAACAATATAATTTTTACAAGTGAAACCTCATGTCTATGTATGTAGAGCTATATCTTGCTTGGGTGCCGGACCGTGCTTCATTTTTGAAGATACAGTACTGTTTGTAGTAGAAAAAGCAGGACACACAATATTTACAGTTCCAAACAGTACAAAGTAGTACAAGGTGTGCTTGTTAATGACTAAAATGTCTTATCTTTGTAGGGATCATGAATAAGACCTTCTTCCAAGAAAAAAAATACAGTAGTAGACTGGTGCCATTTGTGAGAAAACACTATCCAACTGGACACAGATTATTCCAGGATAATGATCCTAAACACTCTGCTTTAGCATAATTCTTGGAAAAGAGGTATAAATTGGCAATGCAAACCACCAAAGTGAGCATTGTCTTACTATAGTTACTCATTATTGTACGATATGTAATTCTAGTTAACTTTTTTTTATGTAATTACTGTAATATTATATTTTTTAATGCTGTACTGTAGATCAATGGACATGAATCCTATTGAATTGGTCTGGGCCCTGTTAAAGAGGTTCATCAGGTCTGAATTGAAACCAATTAATAAAAAGGAATTTTTGGACGGGATACAGAAGTTTCAGTAAAAATGTACTGACAGCTGTCAAGTGTAATAATTATATTAATCATATGTATAAAGTCTTACCTGTTATAGTTGAAATAAATGGTCATGCCACTGCTATGTAGCTTGTGCAGTATACAATATTAGTTGCAGTTAATTAGGTGCAGTATTAAAACAGGATACTGCATGCTTTGATGATTGTAATGTCTTTCAATAATGTATCAATAAATACTGTAGAGGAAACTTTGTGTCTGTTTATTTTTGCAAAGTACTATATTACAATATTGTTTACTCACAGTGCTGTATTTATCATACAGTTCTTTAACATTTTATGTTAACAAATGCATTTGGTGCTATAGTATACTGTATAATTGTTTTGTAAAAGTACTGTAGTAATGTTCTTGTATTACTATAAATATTTATTTAAAAAATACTGTACTGTACATTACTTGTTTCCTTGTGTTTTTACAGTAAGTCATGGCTATACTGCCAATGGTAATGTACTGTAATTTCAGGGATGTATAGTATTGTACAGTGTGTTACAGTATACATTAAAGACCAGTCTTCTTGAACATGTAGGAAGTATTAAAAATGCCAGACAAGATAAATTGAGATTCAGAACAATAACCCCAGTGGCCAACCATTTCCTCTATTGTCATGATGGGAACTCAAAGGGACTATCTGCTTTTGGGTTGAAAAATTCGTCCTAGGATTAGAGTTGACGATGTGGACAAGGAACTTTTAAAATTCAAAACAAAAATGTTTTTTTTTTATGAATAGTCAAGTTCCTTTCAGCCTTAATGAACAGAACAGTTATGCTCCCTTTTTATAATGTGTAATGCGGTTTTTACTGCACTCCCATAGGGGGGGTGTTTATCTCTATATTAAAACTGTTACGCAGAGATTCCTGCTCACACAACAGTATCCATTGATACGGCATGTTTATTATTTATGTAATTGTCCTCAATTACCTCTAATTGGACAAGGATCTTTTAAACATTGCCCCAATTTATTTATACCTTGTGAACTCTTCAGGAGGTTGATCTGAGTCAAGGTGTTTTAGTTATGTCTCCATTTTTTCACACTTAACGAATAAGTCTCTTTATATGGCATATTAAATATTATAACCTTATACATGTAACCTTATATACGTGATTAATATTAAGATATGAATTAAATCCTATTATACTGGAGTAGTGAACTATAATGTGTAAGGTTTCTGATAGCATGTCTCTGTATGGGAGTGATAATATAAAGAGCTGTCTGAATTCCTTGAGAGTTTATCTCTATATGGTACTGATAATTAAAATGATATAACGTATTGGTGTTATTGATTACATAATTAAATTATACTAGGTTTACAATTAATCATCTTTATGATAATCTTTATCATGGTAGTAATTAAACATAACTTATTCACATCAGTTTTAATGTTTTTAGTGTGTATTTTCATAATAATGTTTCACTTTGTCACTTTTTTACCTTCACTGATACACATACACTAATGCCTTCACCTATTTATGTATATGATTATTTAAGTTAATTATTGATATAATTTATATACGTCACATTCACTAATTCATCTTTAGCTTTCACTATATAGTACATGTTAATTTCCAGTCACCATTCAATCAACACATATTCATGCATAATTCACAAGTATTTTCATACACTTTGCAACACAGTTTTGCTCATCATTCACATAATTTTCATTTGCTTTAGATGATTATAAAATACAGCTCAATATACATATCTAGAATAATATATATGCTTAACAGCACTTGATTAATAATAGGGAGACATATTATTGTATGATAATCTTAATAATTAATGTTGCAAGAATATCATACATACCAATAGGATATATTAGAAGGGTTTATCATAACTAAATAAATAAAGATGCAATATAATTTGTATTAAGAGTTATAGATATAATCTTATATACCCATATTGTTATGTCTATTATGTAGTGAGTGATCATACATTATAAGAAGACAAACATGAAGTACAGTAAAACTAAATACAGTATCCAGCAAGCTCTCTCTTATATAGTTAACATGAGAGAAGCACGATAGGTTGTCCAAATCACATGACCGCGTTCAACAGGAGAGTAGCATAAAAGGCTACTCAAATCACATGACTATAGAGGGGTTTGGACTGAAAGTAATCACACTCATCTCCCATGTACAACATGGGAGACGTGCGATAGGCGGCTGGTGCCACATGATGCTGAAAACTTAATCTGATAGGATGGTGGACATCAATTTATCCCTGCCAGGGGAGACAATTGGGTTAGCTTATGAAAAAGTCTATCATTAAACACGCATCAGCGACATTATGGCCGCTACACTGCATTAAAATCTATATAGTTTATTTGTGTTACTGAGGCTGTACCTTATAAAAACGGCTTACTCCAGATAAATGGAATTGCATGAATGAATCCACTAGAATATAAGAGTGTCAAGCAGGCAATAATTTAGGAACTATAAGAGAGAAACTAGTACTTCAAATAAGTTTCATAGGAGGATGTATATAGGGAACTAAAATTAAAATAAAAGTTTTTACACAATTGTCAGGAGATGGAACATGGTATCAAAACCATTTATATACCTGTAATTAATTACGTGAATTGAAAACTACATCTGTAATAATTATCTGCAAGTGTTACTGAGCGCATCAATGCGGCTCTTATTACATTTATTGATACCATTACCTATGACCTTATACACAAACATAGGTGCACGGATAATATTGTCACAATAAAACACATACTTCTTTTTGAGCTTTGATGTCAGAGAGAGATATTATTGTGAATGTGCAAAGAAAATCACTGCAATAAAATAAATATATTGTATAAGAATAAAGTTTATTTAGTTCAGTTAAACGCAATGGACAAGAATTATACATGTAAAAGTTTTGAATACTGTCGGATAAACAGTGTGCTGCTTTATGCATGTGCACTGATTATTATTGTACACACACTGTGCAACGCTCTGTGTAGAATTAATAACATTACAGCAGCAGGGATACCTTGTATTTGAGTGCAAACTACCTAACTTATTCTATATAAAGTAATCAATAGTAACATACTGCTACATTTATATTGAAGAACGGCAACATTCAGTCTTAAGGTAGTTCATATTACTGAATTGGGGAACAGAAAGCTGCAATGATTAATATACTGCTACATTTGTATCAATGAATGGCAGCATACAATTTTAAGGCAGCTAACAGGGCTGTAATAGGGTATGCCGGCGGCTGGGCTCCAGGCGGCCAGTATATCGGCGCCAGAATTCTGACTGTTGGCATACCAACAGCTGGGCGTGCGCAAATGAGCCCTTTGCGGGCTCGTTGCGCTAGCCACGCTGCGGGCACGGTGGTGTGCTACATGCGCCATGCTATCTATTCTACTTCCAGTGTGGTTGTGGACCCCCAAGAGGGAGAAAAAGTGTCGGTATGCCGGGTGTTGGGATTCCAGTGCTGGTGTACTGTGCGCCGGGATCCCGACAGCCAGCAAACTGAAAACCACCCGTTAACAGTACTGAATTGAAGAACAGGCATATAGCATTATATAGTGAATTTAATGGACATAAAACCACATGTATAATCACTGACATATACAGTTGAGTTTTAATTGACAGCACTTAGCTGAGATAAAATCATTTACTGTTGTGCAGTTGATAAATCATACATAGTTGAACTTATAATTACATAGTTAAGAAGTTGTGTGGTGATATAACTAATATTCACCATCTGAATGTCAGTTGATACATCGTGTTATAAGAACATAGGTTAAGGGTGTGTACTTGAGAATTGAGTACACTTGCAGGCTTATTATTGGATATATTTTAATAATAAGTATACTTACCTTAATTAGAAATAACGTTTACTGTGCCTATAATTTCTAAGCAGCTCTATATTAATCAATAAATGTTTAATCAGAAAGAATAGAGCAGTGTGAATAACAATGCTTTTCTGAAGGGTTTGAATTGTTTTGTTCTTAATATAAATATCTAGGTCCAGGTAGATCACCATTTCCTTGCTGGTTAATGATAAATTCTAGATTATAGCTGTTACTATTCATATAGTTTGAAAAGTCCTTTTATAAAGTCTTTATATCTGTACCAGTTGGTTATGTGTTTCTTGTATGGGTTATTGCTCCAAATTTTTTGTTCTTCCTAGTGTGCAATGTAGAGATTTGCATAACAGGATGCAAATGATGTACCCATCGTGGTTCCTTTCGCTTGATTGAAGAAATTAATTGTTATGCCAAAAGTAGTTATGATGCAATATGAAATCTACTCCATCCATCCAGAAATTATTTTGTTCATTTGGAAGGTCTGTTTGGGTTGACAGAAAATGTTTTGTTGACTCACATCCAAAAGGTATGGTCTATGCATGTATAAAGTGATTTTATATCACTAGTACAAAGGATTAAATTTTTCTTCCACTTGATATCTTTGATTTGTTGTAAGACATGCATTGTATCCTTCAGATAGCTTTTCTGTATGCAAACTAATTCCTCTATGTAGAAGTCAAAGTATTTTTACAAATTAGATGTTAATGAATGAATTCCTGATACTATTGGAATTCCGGGTGGCTTTTTATTTTATTTTAATTTTTATGTTGTTTCGGCAACTGATCAAATGCAGGAATTTTGGAAATTTGATGTTCAAGAATTCAAATTCTTTTTTGTTTATGATCCCAGTCATTTTTCCTTCTTCTAACATTTGTAGTAGTTCCATTTGGAATTTCTTTGTAGGGTCTTTATCCAATTTCTTAAATGTTTCAGTGTCTGACAAAAGTCTTTCTATTTCTGCCTCGTAATGCTCATTATCAAGAATTACTAGTCCTCCACCTTTATCTGCTGGTTTAATTATCCAAATTTTGTCTTTTTAAGTTGTATTATTGCTTCGTTTTCCTCTTTTTTAAGGTTGCATTTGATTTTTCCTTGTTCAGGTATCTTTCTAATATCTTCTTCTATAAGTCTCGGGAATGTCTGTATGTGAGCCACTTATATGTGTGCTGGATAAAAGATTGATGTTGGTTTCAGTTTAGTATGTTTATACTTTTCAACACTTTGGTCATTTTCTTCCTGTACTTCTTTATTGGCAAAATTTGTACACATAGTTTCTCTATACATTTTTGTGTGTCTATGTATACACTAAACTGATCAATTCTTAAATGGGTGGCAAATTTGAGTCCTTTTTTTCAAAAGTGATAATTGGTCTTTTGTCAGTTATTTACTGCTTAGGTTATAGGTACCATTCTCTCTGGGATGTTCACTGTCTTTTAGTTTTCTTTTCTTGTTTTTCCAGCCCCTGACCCCCCTTCTCCTGGGGAAAGTTCACTTTGGGGTCTCTTTTGTGGGACTTTCTTCCAATCCAGCTGTTCTTCTTGTTCCCATATTTCTTCTAAAAAATCCGTATCATAATCGTCTTCTTCCTTCTTTTCCAAGGCTCTTTTTCTTTGAAGTTTCCATCTATTTGATTGCATTTCTTTTTCTTTGTTTTCTATTTTTCCCATTAAGGATTGGTGATTAGTGTCTTCTTCCATTTTGGCAGCTTGTACTCCTTTTCTGAATGAGTCTCTAATTAATTTATAGGGATTTTCTTTTGTATGTTGGAAATGTTTAGGATTGTACGGTAGATAATTCTTCTGTTTTGTCTGTGTATATGATTTTTTGTGATAGGCTCCCATTTTTCTTGGCTTTCTTGCATTGGTTTTGGCTTGTTCTGTGTTGAGTTCGTACATGGCCTCATTGTTTCCCCCCGCCATTCTGATTGATAAGTTGGTTTCAATTGTTGATGTTTGTATCTTGCCATCACACTGTACCCATAGTAATTGCACACATTGCCCCCAATAGTAATGCCAGCACATTGACCCCCATAGTAATGCCACCACACATTGTCCCCAATTGTAATTGCACACATTGCCTCCCATAGTAATTTATCCACACTGTTCCCCATAGTAATGCCACCACACACACTGACCCCCATAGTAATGCCACCACACACACTAAGCCCCATAGTAATGCCACCACACACACTGAGCCCCATAGTAATGCCACCACACACTGTCTGCCATAGTCATAAAAGCACTGGCCCAAACCTGTTCTTCTTTTCCCCCTTAGCGGCAGGACCAGTGAGGAGCAGAACAGCATGGGCGGGATGGTGAGGTTTACATGACCTATGAGTCATGCCACATCATAGGGGTCAAGGGCAGGCCCGCAGGAGAGCTGCCATCTTCACTATATAATGACTGCAGAAGATCTGCCTGCACTGCTATAGACTTAGCGTATCACTATCTTGCAGCACAGGCAGCTCTTCCGCTGTCATTGTATAGTGAAGATGGCAGCAGAAGGGGATGGGCAGCAGGGTTCTCTGGTGGCAGCAGCACATTGAAAAACACTGACCTGAGCATTAAAGAATTGACAAAAGACCTATTATCCCTTTTGAAAAAGGACTCAACTTTGCCCCCACTCAGGAATTGACAAGTTTAGTCTATACATAGACACGCAAATATTTATACAGAAACTATGTGTAAAAAAAATGTTGTCAATAAAGAAGTACAGGAAGAAAATGACCAAAGTGGTGAAAAGTATAAACATACTACACTGAAACCAAAATCAATCTTTATCCAGTGCTCATAAAAGGGGCCCACATACAGATATTACAGAGACTTATAGAAGGACATACTTGAACAAGAAAAAATCTAATATAACCTTACAAAAGAGGAAAAAGAAGCAATAATACAACTTAAAAAGACAAAACTCAGATCATTCTTGATAAAGAACACTACGAGGCAGAAATAGAAAGACTTTTGTCAGGCACTGAAACAGATAAAGATAAGATAAAGATAAATACTTTATTTGTCATGCTAAAACAATAAAAATATTGGCAGAACAGCAAAATTTCCTCCAAAGCAGCCACATAAGCATATCAGTCAGAAACAGAATAGATATTAGAACTCCACAATCAAGTTCATCCTAACTATAACTGATGGGAAAAAACTATTTCTGAACCATGAAGTTCTGGATTTAATGGAGTGGAAATGCCTTTTCCAAGGTAGACGATCAAACAAACTATGATATGGATAAACATATAAGAAATTGGATAAAGACCCTACAAAGAAATTCCAACTACTACAAATGTTAGAAGAAGAAAAAATAATTGGGATCATAAACAAAACAGAATTTAAAATCTTGATCATCAAATTTCCAATAATTCCTACATTTTATCAGTTGCCGAAACTACATAAAAACAACAACAAAAAAAACACTCGGAAGACCCATAGTATCAGGAATTCATTCATTACAATTTAATTTGTCAAAATACACCAACTTCTATTTACAGGAATTAGTTTGCATACAGAAAAGCTATCTGAAGGATACAATGCATGTCTTACAACAAATCAAAGATATCGAGCGGAAGGAAAATTTCATCCTTTGTACTAGTGATAAAAAATCACTTTATACATGCATAGACCATACCTTTGGATGTGAGTCAACAAGACATTTTCCGTCATTCACACCCTGTTATGCAAATCTTTACATAGCATACTGGGAAGAACAAAAAAATTGGAACAATAACCCATAAAAGAAACACATAACCAACTGGTACAGACATATAGATGATCTGCTGTTTATATGGGATGTACTGGAGGAAACCTTAAAGGACTTTTCAAACTATATGAATAGTAACAGCTATAATCTAGAATTCACCACCATAACCAGCAAGTAAATGGTGATCTACCTGGACCTAGAAATTTATATTAAGAACAACACAATCCAAAACCATACCCATACAAAAGAAGTAAGCGGAAACATCACACTGTCTAAAAGTAGTAACCATTTTAACCATTGGCTTCAAAACATTCCAAGAGGCCAATTTCAATGATTATGTTGAAATTGAATGGAAAGTGAAACTTTCAAGAATCAGAGCAAAAAGATGAAAGATAAGTTTGTGGAAAAGGGATATAACAATGACCACCTAGAAAAAGAAATTGCCACCATCGAGGAAATGGATAGAAATACAATGATTAGGTACAAACAAAATAGTAAACAAACAGATTACCATCTTACTTGTGTAACCCAATTCAGTAGCAATCACAGTAAAGTAGAAAATATTCTTAGATAACATTGGCATATCCTGGAACTAGATGATCAATTAACAAAATTTTTGCAAAGAAACCAAAGGCTATATATAAAAAGGCGAAGACATTGAAACAAGAACTAACAGAAAGCTTTGTACCATTGGAACAAAGTACAGATAATAGAAGAAACAAAACAAAAGGTTTTGTTAGCTTTTTGAATGCAGGGCCTGCAATACTACAAAACAAAAACAAACAAAACCCATAGAAGAATTCCAATCTAATAAAACTAAGAAAAAGTACAAAATAAAAGATCAAATGTCTTGCAACACAGAAGTTTTAATCTACCTATTAGTATGCCCATGTGGCTATCAATATATAGGACAGACTAAAAGAAAGTTGAAGACTAGAATGTCGGAACATCTTTGTAATATTAAAATCGGTCTACAGACAGTTTCTCACAAAATTATTCACAACACCATAACAAAGACCAATTTTCACTAAAATTCCTAGGAATACAAAAAATATCTACCCATTGGAGAGGGGGAGATCTAGTTTATGATTTACTAAAAAATGAAACCTGTTGGATATACCATCTGTATACATAACGAACCAAATGGATTAAATATAGACATTGATCTAAAAACTTTCCCTCTCAATGACTAAAATACACATATATTAAAACTACACATTTATGAGAATGCTTTTCCTACTTCTTATTCTACTACTACTGCTTATTATTCTCTTTTTATCTGTTTATTCTACTCTTCAGAATATTTTTGTCTCTTTTTTATTTTTATATATCAATTTTTCCGATTTTTTTTTTCAAGCCCAACTTTTCCATGAGGTTGCCACGGTCACTTTATTACCATTTCCTGGGAGAGACTTCTGTTTTTTTTCAACAAAATTCACATAAAGTTTTTTTTTTTTAAATTATGGAACACAGCATTAAAACTACAACCTTTTTCGACAGAGATACCCATGATTAAGAGCACATGCTCTAAATGCGTTGGAAGCCAGCAACCATACTGGAACAAGCGGAGGATGCCAGCACAGAGAAGATGCGTCAAGCCATGAGGATACCTGCCTCTCCCAGCCATGAGTAGGATCAGCCGCCGCAGACTGCTCTGCAAAACCAGATCACCCAGGAGCACCAGTTCCTACTACAAGACTACAAGATAAAGGTAGACTATAGGTATAGTTAACAGTAAGGTTGCAAAAATGGCACAATACGGACACCTTAACATCTGTTTATAAACTGACTGGAAAAGCTGGATCAAAACATAAAAGAGCTTGTAAACATTTTATATATTTTTATTTTTATTTACTTTTTGTTTTATTTACTTATTTTCCTCTGATTTCTCTCTTATAACCATCTCTTTCTTTCTCCTTCAGAAAAGCAATGTTATTCACAGCGCTCTATTCTTTCTGATTTAAACAAGTATACTTAACTATTATAAGGAATTAACTGACAGCATCAATCTGAGATTCAAGTACATACTGACTGTTGTACAGTTGATAAATCATATACACTCAAATCAATATTTTGTAATCAATACTTGTTATTACAAGAATTGTGTAGCTATACAACTAATACTTACTCTCTGAATTTCAGCTGACTTATTGTGTTATAAGAACATAGATCAAAGGTGTATATTTGAGAATTGATTACACTTACAGGCTTATTAGTGTATATAATTTATGAATTTGAGGTGTGAATATACTCACAAGCTCACTATTTGTACACTCCTTAGTACTGTACCACATTTACCTACCTGGAATTGATTTTCCAACAGATACTACACCTTCAATACTTACCCCCAGGAGTCCTCTATTCTGACAATTATTGTGCTCCATCCTCCATCTTTTTGAACACCCTATTTACTGTATGTATTGTATGTATTGTCTTTATTTCATGAATAGATTATTTTTATAGACACAATAAATGTTATATTTTAATGAATTATTCTTTTGTGTGCCAACAAAGATACATTCTTTCCTCTTTGGTCCTTTTGTAACAGTATACATTATGAAGCCCTGAAAGAACAATATGAATAACAATTGTTATTTACTGTATTAACCATACACCTACAGTACCTCTTTTTTTGTCAAGGGATAGTAACTTTTTTAAGGAAAAAACATACATTATAGTATTTATAGTAAAATAATTAGATAAGATTGAATATTAAACAAATAACATTTATTTATTTTTAAAGCAAATGTTGAACAAGCTGCTATCAACAATGTTCTGTCCATAGCGGTTTACTGTCCAAGCCATCTGTGTGGCATTGCATAAAAATGAAGAGTGGGGGGAGGTGACGAGTGAGTTCAGCACAGTACCCTAACAGTAGTAAACAGGAGTTCCTCTTGCATTATTGAAAGCTGCTAGAGCATCTTTACACCACTACAGTTATGTCTACCATTTTGTGTTATGTTGAGCGGGCTGCTATCGCCAATGTAGGGTGAAATGAAGGGTGGGGGAAGTGCAGAGCAATGCAGTGAGTTCATCACAGTACCCTAACAATAGTGAACAAGAGTTCATCTCATTTTATTGAAAGCTGTAAATGCATCTTTACACTAAAGCAGTTACTGTATGTGTACCAGTGTGCGTCATGTGATCCAAGCTGGCATTGCATAGAGATGAAGGATGAATTTGTGTCTTGACTACCAAATGTTACACAAGCACAACTAAAATTAAAATAATACAGTACAGTATATTGGATTAAAGATAAAATATTACTGATGACAAAATGACATTTCCCAATGCCCCAGGCCTGAACTGGATTCAAACCCTAGGTAAAAGTCTATGTGAATCATTCACCTTAACCACTGGCCCACAGAGACCAGGCATAAGTTCTGTCACACCTCTTGTCTAAGTGTACCAATGAGCACTATGCTGAGCAAGGGATACTGTATAACAGTACTAACTACAAATGCCAGCATCTTGTTTTATTAAAAGCTGAAAGGGCATCCTTTTTGCATACAGTGTTAGCATCATGTTTAACAATCTACTGGCACCAATATCTGTAGCGTTTACTGTAGCTGCAAAAACATCTCTCTGTATAAATGTACTGTAGCATATGGGAACACCCCTTGTGCAGAATTATTAAAAAGAAATTTTGTGTGAACACACTAAATAAAAACCCTGCCCCATATAACTAAAAAGATTGGTTGTGCGAACACACAAAATACTGTAAGCATCCTGCCTAGTAGTGACTATTTACACTGCCTGAAAGTAATTGGTCAGCCTAATAAATAAATTAGACTTTATGAACAAATCAAAGATTTTATTTTGGTTATTGCTATATCCAGTTGCTTTTCTCTTATACAGATGGTATATTTTGAATAAGGTATATCTAAATAAACGAACTTTTCAGTTGCTGAGTTAGAATAACACAAATTATTCCAGAACAAAGCAGTCCTGTGGAAAGGTGATAGAAGCCATATCTATTGTGCCAGTCTGGAAATCCCAGTGTGAGACCCCTTTTGATTCGGATATTCTTGCAAGGAAATTTCTCCTGGTAATACTGTGTTTTAAAATGTACAGATCTCTAGAAATTCAGAAGCTGGGGATATTGTATTTTAGAATATGAATGCAATAAATCAGAGTTATTTGCTAAACAGAGAAACGAGGTTAATAATGTCTAAGGGAGGAGCTGATTGAGCCAAAGCCAAACTTTGTTTTTCACAGTAGCTTGCTCTGGGGTATCCACTGCAGAGATAATGCCAGTCTGAGTCCTAGTGAAAAAGGCAGAAGTTTCAACACAATCCAATATGAATGTGCAGGAATACAATCAAGTTAAAGGTGAGTCCATGGATATTTATGATGCTTCTGCTTAATTTGTTTTATGGAGTTGTTTGGGAGCATATAAAAGGTGAGTATTCTCAGTACAACAACAACAACAACAACAACAACAACAGCAACAACAACAAAAAACAATAAAAACTGTAGTGATTGAATCAACCCCTAATAGGATAGCAAATAATAGAAAAAAATAGTAAAGTACTTACAGTAAATATCAAACATAATACATTTGGTAATTCACTATACACAAACAGCACAAATAAAACCACATTGATAGCACTAATTAAAATCAGTCAGAACATTTGAACAGTAACATGCATGCCACTGGAAACAGTTTAGAATAAATTTAGGCTGCTGGATAATGAAATAATAAATCCAATTTCCTTGGTAAGAACACTTAATACTAAAAGATATTTAGTATCCAAACCTATAACAAGGTATCAAAATTTCAAATTGCTTATAGTGAAATACCAGCAAGATGGAAACTGCTTGGTAGTCTGTAGGCACAGCATCCACCTAATCAATTAAGGTGTAATTGAGAATTGTCTTAAAGAAGCACCATAAGGTCTCCCAATGCTGGTGGCAATAACGTTTTCAGCCACATTTATGCTTGTGGCCACAGAATGGACCCACTGCTGAATCAGGCACACAAGATTCACAGATACTTGGTGGTGTAAATGGAGGGCCTGCTGCATTTCCCACTTACAGCTACTGATAGGGTTGCCACCTCATCTCTTTATTTCTGGACACATATGGCTGGCTGACTTCAAGACTCCATTTCACCTGGTTTTAATCAGCCACAGAACCTATGTAATTAATATGTGTCCAGAATTAAAGGGATGATGTTGCAACCCTAGCTACTGATAGGACCCACAGCTGGATCAGTTAGTTTCCCTGTGGAGTGTTAATACTGGTGAACATTGTGTGTGTATAAGTAATGGTATAGAAATAGGCTCCTTAACATTGACAAGGAGACATATGGGGAGATTCAAATGTTTGAAAAGTCTGTTGTCCTATCTAATAGACAAGAAAAAACAGACACCCAACCGACTTTTCAAACATTTGAATCTCCCCCATAATGTCAATCTCAGATGTTGATTGTTTTTTGTGCAATCTGTTTTTATTGAAGAAAAAAAAGGAAAATAACAAAGTAAAATCTAGGTTATACAAGTGGGTAGCAAGAACATCAAGACATGATTAGTTCAGGGAGCTCAGGCTGGTAACATATACAGTAATAGCAACTGCTTTGCCTAAAACAATTTAAAAGTGGCTTTGGAAGAAATGATTAATACATTTAAATGTATATGAAAAAAAAAAAGAAAAGAGCAAATATAGAGTATTAAGAAAGGCAAAGAAAACAAAGCAGAGATAGAAGAAAGAATGGGAAAAAAGGGAAAGGGAGGTATGGTTGCCACCATGTTTACTGAGATGTATTGGGGGCAATAGTTGGCAAATGTGAAACATAATCTGGTAATTCCTTGAATTCCAGCCAAGCAAACCTAGTGGTGGTAAATGCTGAAGATGCTAGGTTTGAAGAGGATGTAGGGTTTTCATAGTCATGCCAAAGTCGATACTGTGGAACCACTAAGAGATAGGGGGCCAGGAACGGGACCTCCATAGGAAGGTAATAACAACTCTTGTTGCATTCATGAGGTGGTGGAGTAAGGACTTCCTAAATTATGAGATAGGCATGTCCACTAAATTGAGAAGCTAGAACTCAGGCGTGTCAGGAAGCAGGATACCAGTGATGTTTTTCAAAATATCTTTGACCTGCTGCAAGTGAGACAATATTTTGTACTGAGTCTCGAGCACCTGATCGAAGAGGAATTAACATATATGTAGTTAAACACCTGAGACCACTGTTCCTCAGTCAATTCTCTGGACAGCTCAGTATGGCATGCAGAAGCATAGTTTGTCATATGGTTCATGCGGCCAGCCAGACAAGTTTGATATAAATTAGATATCACATGTCTAGTTGGGGTTTGTGAGATACATAGTGGCTCAAAAGGCATCAGATACCACACTACTGTGTGGGTATGCAATGAGACAAGATAGTGTCTAACCAGGAGGTAGAATGAAAATGAAGTAGATGGGAGTCCATAGACAATAAGGAGTTCTGCTGATGACCATATCCCTGCTGCATCTACCAGTTGAAAAAAAAAAGCAATATACTCTGTAGGAACCAGGCAGAGTGGGGTGGTAAGGACTGTCCTGGAGGAAATTCTTGATGGTAAATCAGGAGTGGAATCAAAGAGGCACCTGGGAAAGTGTGTAAGTTTTTTTTACAGCATTTTAGTGTAGGATACATCATTAGATGATTGAAACAAGGGATTATTTTGAGCCATGGAATAGTAAAGTAGAGAATATAATTGAATGACCCTCAATAAGAAGCCATTGTTTAGTGGCTGGGTATTTAGACATTTCTACTATTCTGGCCAAGTGTTCTGAGTGAAAATAGCTAAGGAAGTGAGAGAGTTAAAGCCCACCCCCTAGTGTGACATTGAATAAGCAGTTTCTGCACAAACCATTCTGCTTTAATTTCCTCATGCTAACTTCCCCATTAAGCACTGCAACTCACTGAAAAAGGAAAGTGGAACTACCTTTGAAAGTGCCTGGTGTAAATAAAGTATTTTGGTAAAAAAATCATTTTTACAATATTGATCCTACCTAGCTGAGAAAGCTGTAATTTGGACAATCTTTGAAAGTCAATTTAAAAAAAAATAAAGAGAAAATTAAGCTGAGATTGTAGTTATTATTAGTTAAAATGACCCCAAGCCCCAAGATATCTAAGGTGACCCCAAGATGTTGATCTTTAATGAAGACCTCAGTAATAAATACTTGCAGGGTATTTTTCTAACTTTATCGATTTTTCTTCAGAGGGAAGTAAAATAAAAGTAAAATATTTTAAAATGTATCTAATCTTTAACCTTACTTTAACCAATGTCTTTTTGTTTTTTTAAATACTTTTCTACAAATATCAAGCATGAATGAACAGAAGGCTGCTATATGCCAAGAAATTACCATATCATATTCAATACCAATTAACTATAAACTGTATTCCTTGCACTTTTTATGTACTAAAATTCACCATGATTTTTTGTTAAACTTTGAAATCTACTCTGTACAAAAGAAAACTAACAATTATTTTTAACGGTTTTTTAGAACTTAATATGAAAATTTTCGCAAACAGGTAAAAAAAAATACCCCCCCAAAATGGGGTATATAACAATAAGATCCCCCATACTTTCACAACACATGCCAGATAGGCTAATGTTTATTTTAAAGAAATGCACCCATTTGGTCAAGAGTTTGTTACAAGTCCATGCAAACAACCAGTTCAAATGATTTACACTTTACATTGTGGATCCTGTGTTATGTGCATAAATGTTAAGAGTAATAAACCAAGCATATTGACTTTGTGGTAAATAATCCAATTTATACCATCAAGGATTTTATTATGTGCAACACATGGAATGTAATTTATCTTTAAGAGTGTAGTTTCATTAAACTCTAAGTGGATAAAACATCCAATTAAAAAAAACATCTGGTTGAACATGTGTATAGCATAAGAAAAGTATTACTAACCTACATTTAAAAAACACACACCATTAATAACCTGGTACATTTTTGTGGTATTCAAGTTATAGAACCAAAATGGTGCACCGATTCCCTAGAAAAAAATTTTCACAATACAAAATTCAATTGGTCTTTAAACTCAAGTATCTAGTTCCTGCAGGTTTTAATTCAGAATTTGAACTCCAAGGGGGGAATGTAATATGGTGGGAGAATCAGAAAGTGAGTGCTTTTGTTAGAGTTCTCCTGTTCCTTTAAAATGCCAATCATTTACATGGCAAAATAAACCTGATTTTGCCATGTAAATCATGGCCACTTTAAGAAAAACCCAGGAGAACTCTCACACCCTATAAAATTCCCGGCAGTTTTTGTAATTATATTTTATTGTTTTATTACAGTATTCCTTTCTTAAAATGTTATTTTTTTTATTGAAGTATTAAAGAATGATGTACAAACAAGATGCAACAAAGGATGATATTTTATATAATTTTATATACAGGTTGGGTATCCCATATCCAAAATGCTTGGGACCAGAAGTATTTTGGATATCGGATTTTTCCGTATTTAGGAATAATTGCATACCATGATGAGATATCATGGTGATAGGACCCAAGTCTAAGCACAGAATGCATTTATGTTTCATATACACACATCCTGAAGGTAACTATGTTGCAATGCAAGGGGTGCAAATACATATGTTTATTTTTTATTTTTTTACATGCCAGCATGGTAAATACTGGTTAGTTTTGCATGTACTGTAGCCTACAAATACTGGGTAGCTGTTTTATTACACTGCAATTTAGATTGGAGATTGAACACACCACTCTCAAAACTAAATCTCTGCAAATATTAAATCTGCTCTACCTGTAGTGTAACATTGTGTTACCAAACTGCAGAATTACTGGCTCTTTCTTACTTTATTACCAACTCAGAATCATGCCCTAAATAACTTATCAAAGAAATTGGATATCTATATATTAATAGCATAATGACTATTAGAAATTTAAGCTCTTGGTCCATAGATTTTCAGCTTTATATAGGCATTGTAATTGGTTGCCTTGGTTCAGAGCTACGTGGCAAAACGTCCACCAGCCAATAACATTGCATCACCATTAAGCTCTTTGAAAATGTGACAGTTGGTCAACTCTGCCTTCCTGTGCACCTGCCGGGTGACCTGGAACATGTGACCTGCAGGGTGGCCTGAAAACTGTCACGGTTATGTGCAGCCACCCACTAAGCAGGTATACTATGTGGTATCGACTCCTAAGGGGTTGAAAAGGGGTAACATTTTCCACCCAGCAAACCTTTGGCCGGTTCAAACTGGGCACATCAGCTAGTTTTGTTAAATTATCCAGCAGCCTAAAATTATTCTGAGCTGACTGTTTTCAGTGTCATGCAGGTTACTGTGAAATGTGCTAAGTGATATGGCTTTATTGATGTTTTAATTGTGTTTTTGTGTACTATGAATTAATAAATGTATTACATTTAATATTTAAGCACTTTACTATTTGGTATAATTTTTTATTGTTTGCACTCCTATTGGTGGTTGAATCAATCACCATAGATTTTGTCATCTTTTGTCATCTCCTAGCAATATACGAGAATACAGTATATGTAATGATGAGATGCATAGATGTGACAATTCTAATAATAATTGATAATTATAAATCATTATTATGTGGTGTAATAGTTTGTGATTAGTTATCATCTGGTTCTTATTGGCATGATAATATATCAGAATCAGAATCAGGTTTATTGGCCAGGTATACTTGCGTATACTAGGAATTTGTCTTCGGTTTGCTTTACAACAGCCAAGTAGGTAACAGATAAGCAGGTGGGGGGGTAAGCAAAGTCACACAGATAGGTATACGGTAGGAACACAAGTGAGTTACATGTACGTACGTACGTACAAAAATATATATATCACTATTAACAAACAACTAAATTTTCAAAGCTGTTCCACAAATATTCAACTTATTCCAGATTTGCAAACAAAATGTTGCATATATTGTTTGTGGAATTTGGCCCTAAATGTTCACAATCCCACTTCAACTAAACCACAGAGCAGTACGTATTGATTGTCAGCTCTATTCAACAAAGATAAACATTTTTCCAAAATGCTAATTTGCTCATTAACAAATACATACTCAAATGCATTAAGCCTTAAAAAGTGATGCAGTGGAGATGGATAAAGAGTGATAAATGACCAGCCAATCAGCTTCTAACTGTCATTTATCAAACACAGACTGTTACATGGCAGTTAGGAGCTGATTGGATGGTCATTTATCTCTCTTTATTCGTCCACACCTTATCATTTTTTAAGGCTTAATACATCTGGACCACAGTCTGGTATGTGATTCTGTGTAATATTAATGCATAGCTGTACTATGCTAACAGAACTTTGCACTGACTGTCTTTATTTAATTCTAATCAGCATTAACAGTGACTTATTGTTACTAAGGGGCTATTCATTTAACATTGTGGCACTGCCGTATTAATTAACATTCTGTTTCTTGGTGAATATTTTTACGCCTCTGTCCCTCATTCAGGCAGAGGCATTTGCATTACAGAGATGTGATCGCATCTACATGCCTGCACACGTGCAGCGTGGGTCCTGCGCATGTGCTCTTGACCAGGATTCAGAGTATGTGATAGCATCTCAGATGCGTCGCATACTGAATAAGGCCTGTATATGCTACATAGTCACCATTTCTGCAAGCTGTTTTCAAGTGATTACTGTAATAATTATGTTTACACAGAAAAACACTGTATTAACATTACCACAGGGTCTTTTGTAACTTTATACTCCAAAAACAGTAATTTGCCACAATGAGTGATAATAACTACATCATTTGTATATAGAGCAAACTCTTCCTCTAAGCATCAATGGTCATTGTCATAAATGTGCCACTTACTGTAGCTGGAATAGTGAGCTTTTGAGGCTTTTCACTGGCTTCAGTACCTGGACCACCATACCTAATTCCACTATGTAATCTACCACTGTGTTAAGGCATTTTGCATATTTGTACGTCACTAAAGGTGCATACGCACTGGGCGTTTTTGCCCAGCATGTATGCACAGCGATGATCGTGACCATCGCTGGCAGGAAAATAGCTCAGTGCATACACACTGAGCTATTTTCACTGTGCCCAGTGATGTTCACGGGTGGTGGTGGTGGGGGAGGTGAAGCATTTTTCCACATTAGGAGACTGTGGAAAGTGCTTCACTTGGCTGTACAAACAGCCCAATGGACATCGGTGGCCAGCGATGATACGGTAGCATGCATCAGCGCTCACCGCTCATCGCCCGCTCATACACACTGGCCGAGTGTGAGCTCAAAGTAGTTCAAAGTGCCAAAAGTGAGCTCAAAATTGCCCAGTGTGTATGGGCCTTAAGAACTCTACAGTATTTGCATGATTATAGCAGTTATTTAGAAAGAATACAGGTTACTAAGCAGTGTTTAGTTCTAATGGCTGGGTAAAAAGCAAATGAAAACATATGGAACATTGGTATATAGCTATATCTGAGCATGTACACATTTGTTTAAGAAAGAATGCAACTGCCATTTCCTAACGCTGCCAGCTTACAGAGAGATTAATAGCACATTTGACCTGGCAGTTTTTTGACACTGTGAAAATTGAGAAAAATGATGGTCCAGAATCTTGACACAAAATTTGATAACTTTATTTATAACAAATGCATCATATACCATATCCTTCTCTGCAACTGTTCAGCAAACTGAAACATTTGTCATAAAATCCTCTACCTAATATTTACATTATGTTTGTACAAATGTTGTTTAAGATAAACAATATTCATTTTGAAAAACACAGTAAAAATACACCAAGGGATAAGGAAGTACAGGTAACCATTTGTAGACACTGTGTGACCAAATTTGCTTTTATCATTATACACAAAAGAATACACTTTTAATCATTCACATTGGAAAGACTGCTAAATCATATAGGCTGACATATGAAAGCTCATTTATAACAATATTGGCTTAGTTGCCAACTTTTTAGAATTATTTTCAGAGATGCATTGTAACGAAATCAATGAATCTAAGCATGTCGCATAGGATACTGACTTGGTGAACCGTGTGGAAAACTAACTATAATTCTCTTCATTTCAGCTTTACTGAACTTGATTATAATACAATTTGGGGGTTTTAAATACTCATTTACAATAGTTATTAATTTGTAAGCCTTGCAAAATAAGGACAGCTGCTTAAAACAGAATTTAATATACAAACTTTAACTTTAATATCACAGTTTACCACAGCAAATGCATGATTGGTATAAGTAGGCTATAATACAGATATTTTCAAAGAGGCTATATAACAACAAGTCATGTTCTTTAGTAATTACCATTTTTTTTAAATAACAGTAGGAAGTGGAGGGTGGTAAAGGTATTAGAAGGTTTGGTAAAGGAGAATTTCAAAGGATAAGGATTGGCATGGTAGGCAACATACATAAGGAAAAGAAATCTTAGTAGATCTAGGGTTAAGAATAAAATGTCATTGAACAAGTTGGCCCACAAACACTGTATTATGGACCTAATTCATGGACGACGTAGTAGCACAGTAGCTGCGTCTTTATATGTAGCTACTGTGTTATATTATGCTGATGCAGCAGGAGTAATTTTGTGGAAATAGAGGCCTTCTGGCTGCTTCTGTGATCCACTGCTAATCTGAGGATGCAGCATACTGTAGGATCACTCTGCAGGACCATTGGTCATCTGCGTACTCGGAATGACCGCCACAACGCCTCTCCAGTAGCCAGTAAGTCTGTGTTGGAAGACACAGCCCCTGGCCTTGGCAATCCCACAAAACACAGGTGATCCCCCCTCCATTTTGAGAAACAAAGCCAATTGCCTCCATGTCCAAAAATGGCTGCAGATTGTCACTCCTCTGAACTCTGCTGCAGCACTGTGTGTGAGGACATAGGAACCGAACTGCACTTGTGCAGTATGGGTCCTGCATATGTGCAAATGTCCAAACATTGGAAAACTGCGTGAACATCACTCCAGCATTTGTCCATGAAGCAGGCCTTATATCTTAAAAACTGAATTATAGGTACGGTATCACAGATTATGTTAGTCATCCGGATACAGCACTGGCAGCCTGATTGTGAGGCTCAGCAACAGGAATTAGTTAATGATCTAAAAAATACTGGTATTGACTTTTCAATAGGAAGAACCTGCGCCAAAAGGAGCTTTTTCAATTACGCTCCCAGAATGAGGTACTGAATACCTGTTTTCCCTCTAAGGCAGTGAACGATACCAGTTGGTATATTTACTGTATCTGTGCCGTAACTAGGCATTTTAGCGCTGTGTGCAAGAAACAGCATTGTCGCCCCCCGTATGCAAGATATGGGCAGTGTGTGCCGGAGACGCACAAAAATATATATAGGGGCGTGACTTCATGGGGAAGGGGTGTGGCCACAAAATAATATCAATTCATACTACGGTGCACAGTAGTCTCCATTATTCAAATTACGCCACACAGCAGCACCACTACACCAGGTAGAGCCCCCTTTTACTCATTACGGCAGACAGCGTCCCCTTTTTACACATTATGGCTGACAGAGTTCCCTATTTTACACATTACGGCAGACAGAGTCCCCTTTTTACACATACGGCAGACAGCATCCCCCTTTTTACACATTACGGCAGCCAGTACCCCTTTTTACACATTACGGCAGCCAGTCCCCCTTTTTACACATTACGGCAGCCAGTCCCCCTTTTTACACATTACGGCAGACAGCGTCCCTTTTTTACACATTACGGCAGCCAGTCCCCCTTTTTACACATTACGGCAGACCGCATCCCCTTTTTACACATTACGGCAGACAGCATCCCCCTTTTTACACATTACAGCAGCCAGCGTCCCTCGTTTTACACATTACGGCAGACAACATTCCCCTTTTTACACACTGTGGCAGACAGAATAGATAGATAGGTACAGTAGATAGATAGATAGATAGATAGATAGATAGATAGATAGATAGATAGATAGATACTTACCATCTATCCCCGCTGGTTCAGGCAGTCAGGCTCCTCAGTGCAGGCTTCATGCAGCAGATCCTGGGCAGGGGAGAAGGAGGGAGGAGGACTGGAGCCACAGCAGCGCTATGTAATTGGTAGAGGCACCGCTGCAGCTGTCCCTCTGCTTCCGCATTGGCTGGCCGACGCCGCTGTGAATGCTGGGATGAGGAAAGCACATCCCAGCATTCACAGCAGTGCCGGGCAGCCAATGCGGAAGGAGAAGGACTGCTGCATTGGCGCCACTACCAATTACATAGCGCTGCTGCTGCTGCGGCCCTCTGTCCCCCTCCCTCCTCTTCCTCCCCTGCCTCCGGAGCTGCTCCTCTCCTCTTCTCCAGTGTGGCGCACACAGCAAAGGTGGCTTGTAATGAGTCAAATTGACTCATTACAAGCCGCTGGCCATTGCGCCCTCAGTGCAACTGCGCTGTGCGCGTAGTTACGGCTCTGATATTTATAAACAGTTTTCCCAGTGTGAGGGCATGGATCACTTTCTTCAAACTACTGTAGGTGATGCTCTGCCTACTAGCAAAAGAAGGCATCTTAAAAATTGATAGATTAACCTGCAAAGAATAACAGATAGAAAGGAAGGTAAAGGACACTTTATAATATACTTTCTTAAAAACTTTAGGTCACATCATGGCAGGGGAACTTCTCAGCACAGTTGTGGTGGAACAATTTACCAGTGTTGGGCAGGTTCCAGGATTCAGTAGATTATGTTTAGACAAGAATCCTTGTTTATAAAGGATTTATTTTCTTTGTGTGATTGTTGTGGTGAACAAGAATGAGTTATCTGCAAAAATTTGCATTTGTAAGGCGAATTGCCATTTGTATGTATAATTATATTGTCCCAAACTTTAAAAACCTTTTGCAGGTTTTGAAAGAGCTGTTATGTCCATGCCTGGAAAGTACAACTGTACGGATTTCCAGAATGCATACAGGATACTGTATTTTACCATTTCTTAAAATAGTGCAACTAAATAATAGAGATGTGTGCAGTCTGGTGTTTTGGTTTTGGTTTTAGTTCTAATTTCATCATCATGTTTTGGTTTTTCAAATCCAAATCTTGGACTTTGTATTTCTTGAAAATAATTAGAGATGTGCACTTGAAATTTTTCGGGTTTTGTGTTTTGGTTTTGGGTTCGGTTCCGCGGCCGTGTTTTGGGTTCGACCGCGTTTTGGCAAAACCTCACCGAATTTTTTTTGTCGGATTCGGGTGTGTTTTGGATTCGGGTGTTTTTTTCAAAAAACACTAAAAAACAGCTTAAATCATAGAATTTGGGGGTCATTTTGATCCCAAAGTATTATTAACCTCAAAAACCATAATTTCCACTCATTTTCAGTCTATTCTGAATACCTCACACCTCACAATATTATTTTTAGTCCTAAAATTTGCACCGAGGTCGCTGGATGACTAAGCTAAGCGACCCTAGTGGCCGACACAAACACCGGGCCCATCTAGGAGTGGCACTGCAGTGTCACGCAGGATGGCCCTTCCAAAAAACACTCCCCAAACAGCACATGACGCAAAGAAAAAAAGAGGCGCAATGAGGTAGCTGTGTGAGTAAGATAAGCGACCCTAGTGGCCGACACAAACACCGGGCCCATCTAGGAGTGGCACTGCAGTGTCACGCAGGATGGCCCTTCCAAAAAACACTCCCCAAACAGCACATGACGCAAAGAAAAA
Source organism: Pseudophryne corroboree (assembly GCF_028390025.1). NCBI lineage: Eukaryota > Metazoa > Chordata > Amphibia > Anura > Myobatrachidae > Pseudophryne > Pseudophryne corroboree. The sequence goes on from NC_086445.1 coordinate 307,938,688, forward strand.
AGAGGCGCAATGAGGTAGCTGTGTGAGTAAGATAAGCGACCCTAGTGGCCGACACAAACACCAGGCCCATCTAGGAGTGTCACTGCAGTGTCACGCAGGATGGCCCTTCCAAAAAACACTCCCCAAACAGCACATGACGCAAAGAAAAAAAGAGGCGCAATGAGGTAGCTGTGTGAGTAAGATAAGCGACCCTAGTGGCCGACACAAACACCGGGCCCATCTAGGAGTGGCACTGCAGTGTCACGCAGGATGGCCCTTCCAAAAAACACTTCCCAAACAGCACATGACGCAAAGAAAAAAAGAGGCGCAATGAGGTAGCTGTGTGAGTAAGATAAGCGACCCTAGTGGCCGACACAAACACCTGGCCCATCTAGGAGTGGCACTGCAGTGTCACGCAGGATGGCCCTTCCAAAAAACACTCCCCAAACAGCACATGACGCAAAGAAAAATTAAAGAAAAAAGAGGTGCAAGATGGAATTGTCCTTGGGCCCTCCCACCCACCCTTATGTTGTATAAACAGGACATGCACACCTTAACCAACCCATCATTTCAGTGACAGGGTCTGCCACACGACTGTGACTGAAATGACGGGTTGGTTTGGACCCCCACCAAAAAAGAAGCAATTAATCTCTCCTTGCACAAACTGGCTCTACAGAGGCAAGATGTCCACCTCATCATCATCCTCCGATATATCACCGTGTACATCCCCCTCCTCACAGATTATCAATTCGTCCCCACTGGAATCCACCATCTCAGCTCCCTGTGTACTTTGTGGAGGCAATTGCTGCTGGTCAATGTCTCCACGGAGGAATTGATTATAATTCATTTTAATGAACATCATCTTCTCCACATTTTCTGGAAGTAACCTCGTACGCCGATTGCTGACAAGGTGAGCGGCGGCACTAAACACTCTTTCGGAGTACACACTTGTGGGAGGGCAACTTAGGTAGAATAAAGCCAGTTTATGCAAGGGCCTCCAAATTGCCTCTTTTTCCTGCCAGTATAAGTACGGACTGTGTGACGTGCCTACTTGGATGCGGTCACTCATATAATCCTCCACCATTCTTTCAATGGGGAGAGAATCATATGCAGTGACAGTAGACGACATGTCCGTAATCGTTGACAGGTCCTTCAGTCCGGACCAGATGTCAGCATCAGCAGTCGCTCCAGACTGCCCTGCATCACCGCCAGCGGGTGGGCTCGGAATTCTGAGCCTTTTCCTCGCACCCCCAGTTGCGGGAGAATGTGAAGGAGGAGATGTTGACAGGTCGCGTTCCGCTTGACTTGACAATTTTCTCACCAGCAGGTCTTTGAACCCCAGCAGACTTGTGTCTGCCGGAAAGAGAGATCCAAGGTAGGTTTTAAATCTAGGATCGAGCACGGTGGCCAAAATGTAGTGCTCTGATTTCAACAGATTGACCACCCGTGAATCCTTGTTAAGCAAATTAAGGGCTCCATCCACAAGTCCCACATGCCTAGCGGAATCGCTCCGTGTTAGCTCCTCCTTCAATGTCTCCAGCTTCTTCTGCAAAAGCCTGATGAGGGGAATGACCTGACTCAGGCTGGCAGTGTCTGAACTGACTTCACGTGTGGCAAGTTCAAAGGGCAGCAGAACCTTGCACAACGTTGAAATCATTCTCCACTGCGCTTGAGACAGGTGCATTCCACCTCCTATATCGTGCTGAATTGTATAGGCTTGAATGGCCTTTTGCTGCTCCTCCAACCTCTGAAGCATATATAGGGTTGAATTCCACCTCGTTACCACTTCTTGCTTCAGATGACGGCAGGGCAGGTTCAGGCGTTTTTGGTGTTGCTCCAGTCTTCTGTACGTGGTGCCTGTACGCCGAAAGTGTCCCGCAATTCTTCTGGCCACCGACAGCATCTCTTGCACGCCCCTGTCGTTTTTTAAAAAATTCTGCACCACCAAATTCAAGGTATGTGCAAAACATGGGACGTGCTGGAATTTGCCCAGATTTAATGCACACACAATATTGCTGGCGTTGTCCGATGCCACAAATCCACAGGAGAGTCCAATTGGGGTAAGCCATTCCGCGATGATCTTCCTCAGTTGCCGTAAGAGGTTTTCAGCTGTGTGCGTATTCTGGAAACCGGTGATACAAAGCGTAGCCTGCCTAGGAAAGAGTTGGCGTTTGCGAGATGCTGCTACTGGTGCCGCCGCTGCTGTTCTTGCGGCGGGAGTCCATACATCTACCCAGTGGGCTGTCACAGTCATATAGTCCTGACCCTGCCCTGCTCCACTTGTCCACATGTCCGTGGTTAAGTGGACATTGGGTACAGCTGCATTTTTTAGGACACTGGTGACTCTTTTTCTGAGGTCTGTGTACATTTTCGGTATCGCCTGCCTAGAGAAATGGAACCTAGATGGTATTTGGTACCGGGGACACAGTACCTCCAACAAGTCTCTAGTTGGCTCTGCAGTAGTGATGGATACCGGAACCACGTTTCTCACCACCCAGGATGCCAAGGCCTCAGTTATCCGCTTTGCAGCAGGATGACTGCTGTGATATTTTATCTTCCTCGCAAAGGACTGTTGGACAGTCAATTGCTTGGTGGAAGTAGTAAAAGTGGTCTTACGATTTCCCCTCTGGGATGACCATCTACTCCCAGCAGCAACAACAGCAGCACCAGCAGCAGTAGGCGTTACACGCAAGGATGCATCGGAGGAATCCCAGGCAGGAGAGGAATCGTCAGAATTGCCAGTGACATGGCCTGCAGGACTATTGGCATTCCTGGGGAAGGAGGAAATTGACACTGAGGGAGTTGGTGGGGTGGTTTGCGTGAGCTTGGTTACAAGAGGAAGGGATTTACTGGTCAGTGGACTGCTTCCGCTGTCGCCCAAAGTTTTTGAACTTGTCACTGACTTA